>NC_135477.1:43658489-43852318 GCF_052094955.1 Ictidomys tridecemlineatus
CTCTCACTCATCTCCAGGGACAGGCAAGTTAAAACAAAAATGAAGCAAAACAAAAGAGGAATCTTAGAATGGCTCCCCATCCTCTCGCCCTGCCCTCAGGGGCGAGCAGTTTACTTACCCTCAGTTGCTCCCCGTGCGAGCCACCAAATGCCGAAGTCTGGCTTGGCACAAATCAGGAGCCACTTGTCAAAAAGAAACTAACTTTATTTTTAGAACTACAAACGCCAAACAAAACAGCTCCAGGGAAAAACCCTCAGAGCCCAACTGCCACCACCGGCTTCCACAAGCCTCTCTCCCCCACACCAGCCTTTTCCTCCCACAATCCTCCTCCTCTTGAGGCCGATTGGCTGGGTTGCGTGGGCAGAGCCAAAGAAGTCACCCAATGAGCAGCTCCGTGGAGGAGCCAATCAGCTAGATGTTGCTGGGGCAGCTGTGAGCCAATCATCAGCTGGCAGTCTGAAGGGCAGGGAAACAGCCCAATGAACATCACCGCAGAGGAGCCAATCAGCTAGATGTTGCTGGGGCAGTCTGAAGCTTGCTGGCAGCTGGAAGTTTGCTGGGGCCCCTTTGGCTGTGGCTCTCAACACCCAGTAGTGGGAGTCCTGGATCATACAGTAGTTCTGTTTTTGATTGAGGAAACTCCACACTGTTTAGCTATTCTAACAAGTTAACTTCCAGGTGCTCCCTACTTTTATTACTCCACACTCATCTGAACCCAATGTCTTTCAGTTCAGATACCTTGATTTTGTTCTCCTCAGATAATGGACCTCCATGATTCTGCCAAGGAGGAGATCAGACTGACCCTTATGTGTGTGGTGGGGTGAATGGATCTGGGGAGTCTCATTACTTCTTAGACATTTTTAAGACATAATATATTTTATTCCATGGGGATAATTTCACTTTCCCCTAGTGTTTTAATAGCATACAAGAATAATGTCCAATATCTTTTCGTGTTATTTATTTCTAATAACTCTCTTTTAGTAAAATAGGATAGAATTATTTTTCTGTTACCCTGCAATAAGATTTTACTAAAATTTGTACTTTCTGATCATCTATTCATACAAATATCCAGATTTTTCTTACCTTCAAACTTGCCTATACTGTTGGAATTTGAACAAAGCACTCCTATTAGAAACTGTTTCTATAGATTTTTTTTAAGTTGTAAATGGATTTTTTATTATATTTATTTATATGCAGTACTGAGGATTGAACCCAGGGTCTCACATGTGCCAAGCAAGTGCTGTACTACTGAGCCACAACTCCAGCCCCTGTTTCTATAGATTTTAATTGATAAATTCTTCAGGCTATTCTGGATTCTAACTAGCATTATTTAATATTTATTGTTTCCACTGATTTTGTTTAAAGTTAACTTTCTATTTGGTAAACATGTTTCCTTAGGCTCCTCCTGGCTGGGACAGTTTCTGAGTTTCCTTCGTTCTGGTGACCTTGAGTACTTTGAGGAGCCAGGTATTTTATAGAACATCCTTCAATTGGGATCTGTCTGATGCATTTCTGGGGATTAGACTGGGATATGCATTCTAGAGAGAGATGGTAGCAATTGTGTTGAGGTGTTGCATGACACATGTCAGTTACACAATGATGTCAACCACACTCACGGGCCAAGGTGTTTGTTAGGTTTATCCACTATACAGTTACTCTGTCCACCACTACTACTCACTACAACCCTTCCATACTGGACTTTTTAGAAGGAGGTTACTGTGTACAACCTATATTTGAGGACTGGGGAATTACATTTCAACTGTTTGAACATAGAGTGTCTATATAAATCATTTGGAATTATTCTAATCAGGAGATTGAATTTATCTCTCTCGTCTATGTATTCGATCATCATTTATGTCAGAATGGACTAAAAGATTTTCATTTTGTACTTGAGTTATAATCCAGTACCACTTTATTTCATTGTCCAAATTGTTCCAGCTTTGCCTATGAGGAGCCCTTACAGTTGGCATTCATGCATATACCTGTCACTGTGTGTGTACTTTGTGTGTGTGCACACGTGTTTAACTGAGCCCTCTCTTACTTTCTGGCATTAAATGATGCCCCAGGCTTATTTGTGTATTTCGGGTCCAGTTATAGAAACAGACATTTCTCCTGTTACTAATATCATTAGTAACCAGGGCTCCTGGTTCTAGTTTTTGGAAAATGATATTAGTAACCAAGATCTGGGTGCTAGGGGTGCTCAGTAATGTCGAGATGTCATGGCTTTTGGGCCTGCTCAGCTGACAGAGAAAGAATGATATGAGTGTATACCCATGAATACACATACACATGTATGTATTTCTGTATGTAACCAGTTATATTATATCTATATTAAACTAAACATGGGTTCATGGTGGTATTTCTTACTCTAATCCATTAACAAACAGATCATTCTAGGTTCTTCTCCTACTGATCTGGAACCTTCTATCCCACAGTTAAAACCAGACTCCATCTATTTACCTAATCATTCAATTCCAATATACATGAAGAGCAGTATCAGAATCTGTTTTGGTTTGGATGTGACGTGTCTCACAATGTCTCACATGTGAGACAATGCAAGAAGGTTCAGGGGAGAAATGATTGGGTTACAAGAATCTTAACACAATCAGCGTATTAATCTCCTAACAGGGATTAATTTGAGTGGTAGATAACTGAAGTGGTAGAGTATGGCTGGAGGAGGGACTCTGGGGGGGGGGCATGGTTTTTGGGGTGTATGTTTTGTATCTGGAGAGTAAAATCTCTTTCTGCTTCTGATCACCATGGTGGGAGCTGCTTCCCTCCATCTCACTCTCCAGCCATGATTCCTGCCTCACCTTGAGCTGCCAGGAATGGAGCCTCTGTCAATCTCTGAAACTGTGAGCTCTCAAATAAACTTTTCCTTCTCTAAAGTTGTGCTGGTTGGGTCTTTAAGCCACATCAGCGAGAAAGATGACTAAAACAGAATCATTAGCCTGTGTTCCCATGGGAGATAACTAGAATATAAATCAAGTGCACAGATCACGTACAGGGTTTTTGCCCATTAATATTACGCATTCCCAAATGGACTCACTTCCAAAGTTACTTATGTGAGCACCTTTTCCCCCCATCCCTTCAGTCATTTGTGTTCCTGTACCTGTAATACGGTTAAGTCATTTTGTCATATTCTTCATTTTGTTCTAAGCTCTGCGAACCTCCTAAATGATTTAAGAAAAAAAAATTTTTTTCATTCATGTGGATTCAGCCTGTGTGCCGTAAAGTTCTACAGGTTTGACAAATTCACTGTGTCAGTATCATACAGAAGTTTTACAGCCATAAAAGTTCCCTGTGCCTTACCCATTCAGTCTCCTTCTCTCCCCAGCAATCACTCATTTTTTGCTTTCTCTGCAGCTTTGCCTTTTCTAGATAGCGTGTATTTAGAATTACACAGAATGTAGACTTTTCAAACTGGCTTATTTCCCTTAGCAATATTTTATTAAGATTCATCCATATCTTCTCAAGCTTGATAGCTCATTTCTTTTTATCACTGAACAATATTCAATTGTATGAGTGTGCAATGGTTTGTTTTTCCATTTACCTATTGAAGGACATCTGGGTTGCTTCCAGCATGTTATGAATAGAAGTGCTAGGAACATTTGCATGCAGGTTCTTGTGAGGGTTTAGGTTTTCAAGTCCGTTGCCTATCTAAATAGACTTTTGGCCAATCGTTTCTCTTTTTGGCTCCACCTTCACACTCACTTCCAGAGGAGAGAGGTGCTGCCTGTTCAGAGCAGTGTCATTCAATGCAAATCCCAACATGTGTTCAACCCACCAACCTCAACCAGAAGTGTCCCCTCTTTTCTTTCTCAGAGGGTCATATTTGAGTTCCCTGGGGATAGGATAATGTCTTAGTCTGTTTTCTGTTGCTATAACAAAACACCTGAGGCTAAGTACTTTTAAGAAAATGGGTTTATTTAGCTCATCATTTTGGAGGCTGAAAGTTCAAGACTGAGCAACCTCATCCATTTGGACTCTGGTAAATGTCCCCTGTGGGTGGATTGCAATATGGCAGAAAAGATGGCAAAGGAACTGGCTGCATGCAGAAAGAACCAAGCATGTGGAATAACTTCACTCTATAACAAACTCCTCCAGAGAGACTAGCATTAATTCCTTTGGATGGTGGTGTCACCAGTACCTAATTACTTTGCACTAGACCCCACCTCTTAAAAGCTCTATCACCTCCCAAAATTGCCACACCGAGGACCAAGCTTCTAGCAGATGAATTCTTTGGGGACAGACCATATCCAAACTCTAGCTAATAGACAGAGGCAGCATAAGTAAAATCATGGTTGCTGTGACTCCAAGCATATAACCCTGTGCCTCCAAACCCTTTTCCCATTTCGCTATCCCAGCAGAGTCTGGCCATAGTTCTCTACCCTTAGGGCTCTGTAGGCCCAAACCCATGAGGGGTGGGGTGGGTCAGCTCGATTTTCTGTGCTGGAGCTTCATAGCAAAGTCCTGTGTGGCCACAGCTCAGCCTGGGGAAGTGATCCAAATGGAGGGGAAGGGGAAATGCAGCAAGTGCCCCATCAATCAATAAACTTGATTGACATTTTTCTAGTCACTGACACGTCCACTCTCTTTTTCCTAACCGTTTCTTTCAGCAAACCTTTGGGGCAAGTGGCTGGGGTGCTGAAGCCTGGAGTTAGAACCAAGCCATTAAGTGAGTGGCCATTGACTGGGATCCCCTCCTGCTGCCATGACAACCTGTGGCCTTGCTCTTCTCTCCTTTCCCTCTACCCAGTGTGCCTGCCCTGGGTGACTCAGTGTCCTCACCGATAGCATGTGTTCTGGGGATTCTCAGGTGATGTCTCCAGACATGGTGCCCTTTGTGAGCTCTAGCTAGTGGAGAAGGTTTGCCCTCAGTGTATCACAGGCATCACGGCCACACGTCCCCCATGCCACTCTGCCCTCTTCAGATCACACCCCTTCAAATCACACCCCTTCTGGTTGACTTACATATTTGCTCTTGTTTCTGAGGACTGTTACGTATTTATTTGGTAGCCTTTACCATGGCTATAATTTGTTAGGTCTTTGGGTGGGGGCAAGACAGCTGTGTGACTTGAGATTGAAAGAACCTGTCTGTCCTTTCCCAGGGTCCATGCTCAAAGGTTCTCGAGGTCTCCCTTCAGCCCTGAAACTCCCTTCACACAAGTGCAAGTCCATCATGTGCAGGGAAGGATGATTCTCAACCCCTCGTCAAAGGGGGTTGTGGTCTTTCCACCCCGTGGGGCCTTTCTTAGGGTCTATTTTCACCTTCATCCTTCCTCCTACCTCGTCAACTCATCTCTCACTGGGGTCAAAAGCCTCCCAGCTCTCTGGTTTCCTTTTTGGAAAATACACTGGAGGTTTTTTCCCATGGGAAGGATGGAAAGCAAATCTGGTTCTTAGGATGACTCCATAGCTACGTAGCCATCGACCAAGGGTTTATGCAAGGTTCTCACTGTCTGGAGGCCTGTGAGGGTAAACTGTTCCTGCTTACCAGAGAGAGCTCAAATGTCCCATCCGGTCACCAAAGCCACCCAGTATCTGCAGTATTAACCTTATCTCAGGCTGCAAAGACTCAGTAGATTAGGAGCCTGAGTCTGCAGCCAGAGCATCTGGGTCTGTGATCTGACGGCTGTGCTTGCTGTGAGGTCTTGTGCAAGTGATTGATGTCACTCTCTGGGCCTCGGTTTCCTTCTCTGTGGGAGGATAACAGTGGTGTTATGTGCCTGAAGCAGTTTTTAGGGAGATTCAGTGAACTTTTAGGAAGGTAAAGGAAAGGGCTCAGAATAGCACCTGTGCTCTGCAGATGTCGGCTCCTGTCCCTACCCCTTCACTTCCCAGAACATCTGACGGGACCACTGCTTCCTCCCGCTCCAGCTCTGAAGCTTCTTTTAGGCAAAAATTAAATCCTTGTTTTACTTTTCCTTTCCTCTTTCCCCTTTTGTTTCTTTCTCATATTATTTATGGTAACTACCATTTTTGAACCCTGGGTACATGCTAGCTCCTTCTCAAAGATTTTATATATATATATATTTGTACTGGGGATTGAAATCAGGGGCATTCAACCCTAAGCCACATCCCCAGCCCTACTTTGTATTTTATTTAGAGACAGCCTCACTGAGTTGCTTAGCGCCTCTCCATTTGCTGAGGCTGGCTTTGAACTCACGATCCTTCTGCCTCAGCCTCCCTAGCCACTGGGATTTCAGGCGTGCATCACCTTGCCCAGCCATACATTATATTTTTAACCTTTGCAATAGCCCTGAAAGTTTTCCTATTTTATTGATAAGGAAAGTGAGCCTTAGAAGGGAAAGCAAGTGGTCCACGTCACTTTATTGCTCAGAGGCAGAGCCGGGAGTTCACCCGTGTCCTTCTGACTCTGTTTTCCGTGGCAGATTGCTTTATTACACATTCACTGTCTACCACCCAACCTGTGAGGTCATTCTCTCAGTTCTTTTTGTGTTGCTCTAACGGAATGCCACAGACTGGGTAATTTATAAACAATAGAAGTTTATTTGGCTCATGGTTCTAGAAGCTGTGAAATCCAAATCCATCTTTCCTACGGTGGCTCCCACAGTGTCTCAGGATGTCGTCCACAGCAGTCAGGGTCCTTCTGTTACATCCTGAGACAAGGACATGAAGATAAATACGTGATTTGGGAGGTGATCCCTGGAATCATTACTAGGAAAATGAGAGGCTCAGATAAGGAAAGAGAGCCCATAAAGAATTATCCCAGTACAGTGGTGCACACCTGTAATTCCAGTGGCTCGGGAGGCTGAGGCAGAAGGATCAGGAGTTCAAAGCCAGCCCCAGCAATAGCGAGATGCTAAGCAACCCAGTGAGGCCCTGTCTCTAAATAAAATACAAAGTAGGACTGGAGATGTGGCTCCGTGGTTGAGTGCCCCTGAGTTCAATCCAGTGGGCTTGAAAAAATATATATATATCAAGAAAAGAAGAAAAGAACTTCTGAAAACTAGAATGAGGTCTTACTGAGAAATGTTTTGGGGAACAACATAGAACCATGTGTCAGAACTACCCCCACCAAATGGTACTGGACACTTCAGCCTGCCTCAGGAGCAGGTAGAGAGGCCTCCAGAAGCCAGGAAAAAACTCAGACCAAAATTCAAAAAATGTGAGGGGATAATAACTCCTCGAAGGAGGACAAGGGGTAGGTGAGGGCATCAGGGCATCCGTTAGGCCAAGAAGTGTGCTTCCTCAGTCAAGCCCACTGGACGGGGAAAGATCCTTCCCATAGCCATCCCACAGAAGGCCTGAGATTCACTCTGGTGTGCCCTGCTGAGGTCCCAGCCGACGCCTGAACCAACCCCGAGGTTCAGGTGAACTCCCTGCCCTGACTGCTTCAGGTCACTCACCACTGTGGTGAGAAATGGGGCCATGCTGACTGGCTGAGGCCAACCAGGGCATCCCCAGGGCCGGCAGTGGGGCTGGTCCCATCAGAACTGGGCGGCAGCTGCTCTGGAATGTTGGACAGATGGGAAAGATTCTGTGGAGCAAGGGACAATGTCCATCACAGAAGTATTAACTACAAAGAAGGTGACTGAATGAAAATAAAACTTGAAGGAGGAAGGATATGGGAACTTGGGGACTCAGGGCTCAGAGAGGAGCTTCAATCCACATGTGCTACTAGGGTCCTCTGCTCATCTGTCCTCCAAGGTGACATCTGGTCTCAGCTAATACATCTCCAACAAAGGGGAGTCCACAAACCTACAGAGTAAGCCGCAGTGGTTCTAGAGACATCTATGACCACTCTTTGTGCCTTCCCCTATTGGCCCAGCCAGCCCTCTGGGGAATCCAGGACACATCTGCTTCATCTGTGAGTCCTACCGGGACATGTAAACGGTGATCACATATCCCCAGGACCTCTCGGGAACAAAATGACCACTCTCAGCCCTGTGGCCTCAGCCATGATGGTCACAGAAGAGTCCCAACATCTGGAATGGGAAGCTGGGGAAGCCCTGGGAAAGGCATTTTGGAGCTGGTGGAGCTTCGGATGAGTTTCTTCCTGAGAAGTATTGGCCGGTCTCCAGGTCAGCCAGTTTAATACTCAGAAACAAATGGCCTCTATCCTAGGGAGGCGCCCAGCTCCCCTGGGATATTTATTTGGAGGTGTCACCTCCCCAACATGCTGACACTCTGCCTGCCTCCCACCCTGTGGGCTCCCACAGGAACTCTGACGTGCCTAGAGGTGGCCCTGTGCCACATGGCTTCAGTTTCTGGATCTAGGCTCCTTCCATCTGGCCACAGGCATCCAGACCCCCACAACCAAGGGGCCACTGCAGTGAGCATCCCTTAGTGAGTCTTGTGCTACTCAGATAAATGACTTTGAAGTTCAAAGCCCCAGTTTCCCCTCTGAAAAGCAAGAAAAGGAACCTATCCGTGGAGATACTCTGGAAACGCGGGAGCACAGAGCATTTGGTAGGTTCTTTACAGGTGTGTGAAGCAGTCAGGACAGAGAGTTTACCTGAACCTAGGGGTTCTTCACAGGTTCTTTACAGTGCTTTATTGGAGAAGTCTTCCCCTGATGCTCCCCTGATTATCAGAAGCTGTTGAGACTGTCACTAAGACCTTGAAATTCTTCCCCCCGAGGAAACCCTCTTGCCTTCCTCCAAGAAGCTCTCACAGGTTGACCAGTTAGGCTAAGGCCCTGCCCTCTCAGCCCTTCTTCCCAGCTTCTTTAGACAACTGTGGTTTTATCTTCCCCTCCCTTTGCTTGGGAACTGTCCCCACCTGGTCATGTGTCTATAGAGGGAGCCATTTGCTGTATTGCCACGCATGCCCTGGGTCTCTGGTGACCTCACACCCTAGTCTGGGTTAGACAGTGCTCTCCACTTAGATATTTTGCTTTGCAACAAGAGAAAAGAGCTGATGCTTGGAGAGAAGAACCAGGGTCCAGAGACACAGCCCATCTGAGCTCTTGGTCCAGGCATTCCCCAGCCCTGTCTTGTTCCAAAGGCTAGTGGCCCAAAGCATGCTTAGGATACATGAGGAGTAGCTCATTTTTCTCAACCTCTCCTGAGGTCTAACTGGTTGAATTTGGAGAGGACATTTGACCAAGGGGAATTAATCCAGAAATCAGACTTCTCCAGTAGTTCCTGGAATTGCAACACAGAGGCGAGGTCAGATATCTGCCTATGCTAAGCTTGTGAGGTACATAGACAGAGCTTTCAGGGCAGATGTGAGGAAACTTACTAGCAAAGAAATAGCTATGCATGACTCCCAGAGCCTGAGAAGGTCAGAGGGAGAAGGGGAGAGGCTGGGAGAGGGGCTGCCTTGGCTCTGGCTGGCTTCCCACTCCTTTCCTGCCCCTCCTGCCCTCGGGCACCTGAGATACTCTGCCTCTGTCTGGAAAGTCCTCTTTGCTCATGCTGATGAGTCAGGGCTCCTGTTCCTTGCTGTGGCTATCCTATTCCACTACCAACATGAAGAGGGTCCAAGGTCACCCTTAGGGATTCTGGGCAGCAGGTCCCTGACATGACTTTGGGGTTTCATTCAAGTCTTCTTTTTAAACTATAATATAATTTGCACCCAGAAATTCACCATTTTGAAGTATACGATTGATATGTTTAATTATAATGTACCAATAAAAAATGGAAAGAAAAAAAAAAGAAAGCATACAATTGAGTGTTTCTTCATGTATTCACAGAGTTGCGCAACCATCACCATCAGCAAATCCAGAATATTTTCAAGACCACAGAATGAGACCACAGGCGCATTAGCTATCACCTGCCTTTTCTCCCTATCCCTCTCCAGCCCTGGCCATGCAAAAAAATTACTTTCTGTTTCTGTGGATTTGCCTTATTCTGCACATTCATATACATGGAATTGAAAAACATGATCGTTTATGTATGACTTGATTCTTCCCCTGTTGTCTTGAGGGTTACCTATGTTTACCATGTATCAGTACTTTATTTCTCCTTATGGCTGAATGAGGGTCACATATTTTTACCCATCATCAATTGATGGGTTGTTTTCCCTTCTCGTCTATGGCAAATAGTGCAATTACAAGCGTTTGTGTACAGCTCTTTGTTGAATACCTGTTGTCAATTCTTTGGGGTATGTATCTTGGCATAGAATAGCTGGGTCATATAGTATTCCATGTTTAATTCTTTGAGGAACTGGTTATTTATAGTGGCCACACCACACTTCACATTTCCAAAAACAACATTTGAGGGTCCTAATTTCTCCACCTCCTCCCCAGGCTGGGTGGGTGTGGAGTGATGTCTCCTTATGGTTTTGATTTGCATTTCCCTGATGAGGCATTTCTCAAATGCCTACTGGCCATTTGCCCACCTTCTTTGGAGAAATGACTATTGAGATCTTTTAAAAATTGAAATGTCTTTTTATGAGTTGCAGCCACTCTTTTATATTACGGATATAGGTCCCTTACCAAATATATGATTTGCAAATAATTTCTCCCATTTTTGTATGTTGCCCTTTTACTTCCTTGACTATATCATTCGAAGCACAAAAGAAGTCTCCTTTGTCTACTGTTTTAGTTAGCTTTTGCATCACTGTGACCAAAATACCAGACTAGAAGAACTTAGAGCAGGAAACGTTTATTTAGGGCTCATGGTTTCAGAGGCCTGAATCCATAGGTGGCCGACTGCATTGCTCTGAGGCCAAGGCCAAGGGGAAGGGACTAGCAGAGGACAGCTGCCCAGCTCATGGCAGGTCAGGATGCAGAGAGGGAGAGAGGAGGGGGCCGCAGGGAAGATGCACCCCTCCAGGGGATTCTCTCCATGACCCTCCTCCTGCCATTCCTCACCTCTCTAGTTACCACGCAGTTCATTCAAACTAGGATGATTTGGTTAGGTTACAGCTCTCCCAATCCAATGGTGTCACATTATTACATTGATGTCACAATGGGGGGCACCTCACTTCAAACCAAAACATCTACCTTCTTGATGTTGTTGCTTGGGCCTTTGATGACCTATATAAGACACCCATCTTTTCCTTCAGTTGATTCCTTCCATCTGTTGAGTTCCAGATTAGGCCCCGTGTTTGCAAATATCTTTTCTACTCCTTGCATCTTGAATGAGTCTATCTGCCTCAGATAACAAACTCCCCCAGGAGCAGGGACCAACTCTGAAAAAACACGCCCACACTGTGCAATGAATCAAAGCTTTTAAATGATGATCGCGATAATGACCCAAGGGTCAGTAAGCTTTCCCTTGAGTCCAACCTCAGATTGCAGAATAAATCCATTTCCTTTCCACAGTTTCTGGAGAGGACTTGGTTGTGAAGGAGAGGAGGGAGAGACCCTGACACAATGGAGGGAGTCTAGAGCTGCCACACGACTTGGAGCCAGACCATCATCAGCAAATGGCCTCCAAGCCTGGCTTTTCACCAAGCCCAGGGCTGCTCTTTGAGCTGGGACAATGGCGGGGGGGTGGGGAGCTGGCACACCCTCTTCAACTCCAAGAGAGAAAAGGATGGTGGCTGGGCAAGGTCAAGGTCCCAGTACTGTCAGCTTGAGCTAAGGACAGTAACCCAGACAGGGCAGGCCGAGAGCAGGGAACAGAGGAAGGTGGTGCTCAGCTCCTGAGAGCTACAGCTGGTTTTGGTCAGCAATCTTGGACCCAACCCTTGTCAGAAATTTGTCTCTGGGGATCTTCCCAGGCCAAGAAAGAGCAAGGCCACCTGAAGTAGGTACATTTTCTGCCAGTGGACAGGGGCCATGGTGCACCAGCCTGAGATTCCAGGCTTTCCACCCCACTGGGCATTAGCTGAACTCAATACATGTGATCTGTCATCACTGAGAGAGCTCCCACCTCATGCCTGTGCTGGACTCCATGATGCCCTCTGTCCAGGGCCTCAGCTCTGGGCCTCCAGGCTCTGGGGTTTGGATTGGTGCTTCAGTCTAGCATCCCTGCTCAACTCCAAAATCATGGATGAAATACAGGCTTCTCATGTTGGATTACCATGCAACCAAGTGTGATTCTGGACAAGTCACTCTCACCTCAGGGAGATGATGTAACTGGTGTCACAGGATGACTGTGAGCAGGGTGTATGAGTTAGGGTTCTCCAGAGAAGCAGAGGCAACTGGATATAGATGGGTGATAGATAGGCAATAGGTAGGTAGGTGGGCAGAGAGATAGACAGGTAGATAGATATGAGAGGATTTATTTTGGGAATTATGTCACATGATGATGGGGGCCGAGAAGTTCCCTGATGTTACCTGTAAGCTGGAGAAGCAGGAAAGCCAAAGGCCCGGGAACCTGGAGCTCTGATATCCAAGGGGAGGGGAATATGGATGTCCCAGCCCCAAAGGAGAGAGGGAATTCATCTTCCCTCTACACTTTTGTCCTACCAGGCCCTCAGTAGGCAGGAGGATGCCCGCCCACATTGGTGAGGATGGATTTTCATTACTCAGTCTACTGATTCAAATGCTCAACTCTTCTGGAGACACTCTCACGGACATATTCAGAAATGATGTTCTACCTGCTATCTGGGCACCCCTTAATCCAGGCAAGTGGACAATTAAAATTTATCATCATGTATCTAAAGATCTAAGGCAACATAGAACTGACAGATAAATGGAAAATATTGATAAACTTGATAACTATTGACAAAGCTTGATAAACAGAAAATATTGTTATCGTTAACTACAGAGCCAACTCTCCATCCTGATCTTACTTTTATGTCTTCTTTAATCTCCTCAATCAGCACCTGAGCCCAGATCTCTGTCCAGAAGACTTGACTAGCTTGTTAGTCCCAGTCGTGTTCACCTGGAGTCTTGAGGCACCTCTACTGTCTCAGCACCTCCATGCTGAACCCATCTCCCCCTGAAAACTTGCTTCCCTTCCCAGGTTCGCAATCTCAGGAAGATCCCACCATCCAGCCAGGGGCCCAAGTCAGAAAGCTGGGTGTCATCCTAGGGCTTTGCTCTTCTAAAGTCCCCATCTCCAGTGGGTCAGCAGACCCTCCTGGACACCCTCAGTCCCATCCTGCTCTCTCTGCTCATGACCCATGTGCATTGAGGGTCACCTTAGGGCTTTCCAGGCACTTTCTCCTCACACTCTACTTCCTCGTGTCTTCTTAGTTGCTTTCCTACCAACTCCTATCAGGCTTCTGCCTCCTATGTGCCCCAGGCTCCCCTCTTAAAGATCCCCAACACCTCCACAATGCTCAAGCCAACAGTCAATACCTGGGCCTCATCCTTCCGGAGCCATCTGCAGCATTTGACCTGAGACACCCCTTCACTTATCCTCCAAGACCCTGCCATGGCCTGGTTTCCCTTGTAGCCCTCAAGCTGCTTCTCCCTCGTTTCTCTTTCTGAGACTTAAGTGTTGGAGTTTCCTAGATCTTAGTTCTTTTTTACTCTTAATTTTTTTTAGTTGTAGGTGGACACAATAACTATATATATATATATATATATATATATATATATATATATATATATATATTTTTTTTTATGTGGTGCTGAGGATCAAACTCAGGGCCTCACATGTGCTAGGCAAGTGCTCTACCACTGAGCCACAACCCCAGCCCCTAGATCTTAGTTCTTAACTCATATTTTCTACCTATAAGTTACCCCACAGTATCCTCAGGGGAATTTTTTCAGGTCCCCCAAGACTACCAAAATTGGTAGATGCTCAAGCCCCTTCAATGAAATTACACAGTGTTTGGATATGGTCTATGACATCTCTTGTATACTTTAAATCATCTCTAGAGTACTTAAAATTACTATACTTATAATGATATATACTATGCCTAGGACAATGTAAATGCTTTGCACATAGTTGTTCTAGTGTATTGTTTAGGGAATAATGACAAGGAGAATAAGTCTGTCCATCTTCAGCACAGATGCAGGTTTTTTTTTCTCTCAATATTTTCAATTTTCACATGATTATTTTCATAGATGGGAAATCCATAAATATGAGACCAATAGTTTTTACTCAATAGGGGATCTCATACTGTCCCGTGGATCTAAATCCTGTCTATATGTTTGTATTAGTCAGTTTTCCGCCACTGTGACAAAATATCAGAGATAAACCAACATTTAAGAAGGAAAAGTTCATCCTGGCTCATCATTTCCAAGGCTTCAGTCCATGGTTGTTTGACCTAGTTGCACTTGGTTCTGTGGCAAGGCAGAGCATCATGGCGGAAATGTCAGATGGAAAAAAGTTGCTCACCTCATGGTGGCTGGGAAGCAAAAACAGAGAGGAAAGGACTGGGCTCCAAAGACAGCCCCGCCCCCAACAATCTAACAGGCTCCCACTTAAAGTGGTAGGAACCACTTCAAGGTTCCATCACCTCCAATAGCACCACAGCCTGGCAACCAAGACTTCCACTCATGGCCTCTGGGGGACACTTCACCAAAGCACAGCAATGTGGACGATTGCAGGCTCTAGTCCTGAGCTTTCTTAAGATTTTGTATCTAACTGCTTCTCAGTATCTCTGATCAGCTGTCTAAGGAACATCTCAAACGAACCATTTCCAGAACCAAGCCTCTTCTCCTGGGACCCATCTTTCCCATCTCAGCGAATGGCCACTTTCAGTTGCTTAGGGGAAAAAAATGGAGTTATCTCCAATGCTTCACAAGGAATCTTTCAGGAAATCCCGTCAGCTCTACTCTGGAATCTGTCCGGAATCCACACTCCTCACCACCTCACCAGCGCTCGTGCTGTTCCCAGACACAGTGATCTCTGGCCTGGATTCCCACGGTGGCTTCCAAACAGCACCAATACTTCTGCCCCAGCCTACACATGAGCTTCCAGTGTATGAAGGCTCATGTCTGCCCACCCAGCACTCCCCACGCCTCTCCTTCCACTCTCAGGAAAAGCCACAGTCTTTACAATAGCCACAAAGCTCTCCACAGGCCCCTAACTCAGCACCTCCTGCTTTTCACCTGGTCACCCAAGTCCTACTCTACGCCCCACCATGTTCCACCTTGAAGCCTTTGAACTTCCTGATTTCTGTCCTTTTTATGGTCTCCTCTTGATGTCCCCAGACAGTACTTCCTCCCTTAATTCAGGTCCCTGCTTGTCACTTTCTCAGAGACGCTCTCCCTGACTGTCCCATTCTAATAACTGCTGACTTTTCTTATCCTACTCTCCTGTTTTATTTGTGACTTCTCCTTAGTACTCATCCCCACCTCCTTTTTTTTTTTTTTTTTTGTACCAGGGATTGAACCCAGTGACACCTAACCACTAAGCCATATCCCCAGGCCTTCAGCCCTTTTTATTTTTTATTTTGAGACAGGCCTCACTAAATTGCTGAGACTGGCCTTGAACTTGAGACCCTCCTGCCTCAGCCTCCTGAGCCACTGGGATTACAGGTGTGCACCACCATGCCTGACATACTCATCACTTTGTAATATGCTATTTATCTTATAGATTTACTTGTTTGTTGTCTAACCCCTCCAATAACACGTAAGCTTTCTGGGGGCTAAACTTTTTCTGTGTAAACTCTTTTATTTCTAGAACCTTAACTAATACTTGCATGAAGCAGGTGCTTGGTAAGTTTTTGGTGAATGAGTGATTTCTCTCTGGTCTCCTACTGGCTGGGCCTCCCCTCCAGTCTGTGCTTCATGCTGCAGCCAGGGGGCCTGTTAGAAACATAAGTGATCCTGTCACCTTCTCCCTTAGCACCAGTGAGTGGCTCCTTGTTTCCCAGCCCCCAGCTCTTTGGGACCAGCTATGGCCTGGGCCCTGCCGATGTCTTCAAGTCGTCTCTTCCTGCTCCACCCTGAAACTCTATGAAAATTTAAACACACACACCCACACACACAGTCACACACACACACACACACACACACACTCACATCCACACCCACACACACACTCACAAACACACACACTCACACACACACACACTCACACATACTCTCACACACACCCACACACTCTCACACACACACTCACACACACACACACTCACACACACACACACTCACACATACTCTCACACACACCCACACACTCACACACACTCACAAACACACACGCACAAACACACACACTCACACACACAAACACACACTCACACACGAACTACTCTGCCCTTATGATACGGATCTCCTAGTCTGAATCAACAAGACCCTGGACAAGCACAGATCAACCCAGCTTGTTGTCATTCATTATGTGCAGTAGGAAAGATTTCAGGGTGGTAAATTTGAGAGAGCTGAAGGGGCCTCCATTCATCAGAGTTGAGCTGAGCTGTGGGCCCCTTCCCAGACCCTGTTCCCGACACTCAGAGAGGCAGGTATTTCTGTAGGGCCTGGGAGACAGGGTGAGGTCCTTCCTCCCTGTCCTTCATTCTGTTCTCAAAGTTTCTCCCCAGTATCCACATCTCAGAACTGGGTAAATTCAGGAATGCTGACCAGGAGACTAGAATTCCGGGGAGGTTGGGTGCCCGGAGCAGGTGGAAACTCTGTCTGTGGCTGCACCGAAGGGGCAGGTGTGGCCTGAGTGGAGACTGGCAGAAGGGTTCTGCCTTTGCTGAAACTTGGTCTGTGGCATTGGGTGATCAGATGGCAGGGACGGTTCCTAAGTTAGTTCTGTGAATCACAGTCTAATCACTCAGCAGGGAACAAAGGAAGTGAGAGTGGGATGTAGAGGAGGAAGTGTTCAGTTTAAACACATCTGAAGGCATGTGGAACTTCAACAGGAGAGAACACACTTTCCTATTTCTTTGATCTCTAACAAGAGTACAAATTTTGAACTCAGAGTTAACAATAGCGATGTGAATTATCTATCTATCCATTCTTCCTTTCTTATTAGCATAAGAACCCTGTTGTTAGGTGTACACGTTAAATCTGGAATACAAGTTGATATCTCCCATATTCCCTTGTAACTAGCTATGGCTTTGTGACTAAGTTCTGGCTTCCAAGTTATCATGGCACAATAGCTGGAACTCCAGCAGCTATTTTAGACTGTGAAATTATTTGAAGGAAAGAAGCCAGTGCATACGACATGGAGCAGAAAGCTAGGAACTTGGGCTCTGATGACACCTGCAACTTTAACACTCGCGTAGTGTTTCTCTCTTGTATGAAAGTTACCTATCTTCATGCTACTTTCATGTCCAAGAGAAATGCTGGCATCTGGCCAGAGGGCAAAAGAGAGTGGCGGGTGGGGGGTATTGACTTTTATCACAAGCCTTCTCCCTCAATAGGGATATTAATCTATTATTAATCTATGATTAGGCTGAGGTTTTCTCCTATGTGAAAATGGACCTATTTGTTATTGATAAGAGTTCCAGTGTCCCTTGCCCAGTAGATATCCATGACTATTTCCTTATTTGAAGAAAGGGATTTGCAGATGTAATTAAGTTAAGGCTCTTAAGATGATACCATACTGAAATACCCATGTTGCCTTAAATTAAATGACAAGTGTCTTTTGGAGAAATGCACAGAGAACAGGTATAAAGTAGAAGAGATGATGTGACCACAAGGACCTATTGATGTGGCCATAAGGCCACAAGTTAAAGAACGTCAATAGCCACCAAGGAGCTAAAGGCAAAAAGGACCATCCTGCCCAGCTGCCATGCTGACACTTTGATTTCAGACTTCTGGCCTCCAGAGCCATAGACAATGATTTTTGCTGTTTTGAGCCATCGAGTGTGTGGTGATTCGTTATACCAGCTACAGAAAATCAACATGAGTCACTGAGACAATGAAAGTGGCTGAGGTTCCTCAGGGAAGGCTCAGCATCCTGGGAGACCAACGGCTAAGTCTGGCAAAGGAGAACCTGCCCAGGAAGTGGCCAGAGAGGAGGAAAGCAGGTGATCATAGGGCGAGATGAGTTCCAGTATCAAGCACCTGAGGCAGAGCCGAGGTGTGGGTCAGAGCCGAGAACTGGACCGTTTAAACACCAGGGAGGGCAACTTTGACTTTCATCAAAGCATTTTCAGTGGATCAGTGGAGCAGGAGTGGAGGCAGAGATCTGGGGATGAGCGGGTGTCGGAAAGGGGGAAACATCCCGGAAACTCCCCCAGGTCTGAGCGTGAAGTCATAGAACAGCTAAAGAAAGCAGAAGGATTCTTTAGATGGCAGAGACTCAAGGATGCTCAGTTGCTGATGAAGAAACAGGAGAGAAAGGAAGGTTGAAGATACAAGGTGACTGCAAAAATAAGGTTCCCAAGCTCCAGAGAAACCCTCCTTCTTCCAAAAATAGATCCCACTACAGGTGAGTAACAAAGGCTGTGGCAGGATGTGGAGGGACCATCCATCCAGTGGCTACTATTTAGTCTTTAGCGTGAAAGATAAGCTCACCTGCCCAGAAGGATGAGAAAATGTTAGGACTGAAAATTGTGAGAGGAAAAGTGGGGGAAAGGTTCTAAATAGGCTTTGAGAAATGCAAAGAGGCAGGGGAAGGCTGTCTGAACTCTGCTGAGGGCCAGTGGAAGCTGGAAAACAAGAATTTGGTGGCCCCAGCCTGTGTCATTGGGCAAAGGTATCCAGCATCCCTTGATAACCTAGGCCAGTCCAGAGGAGAAAGACACTGGGTGAATTGACACTGGAAATTCCACAGGCATATGGGACACCCGGCCAATGGGACCAGTGGGAAACTAACAAAAGTGATTGATCAGGTGTACCAAGTCAGGTAAGGTGTATGGGCAAAGAAGAAAATGGGGTAAGGGAAGCTGGTGGCTGAGCTAGACAGAGAGGAGGTCAAAGGGAAATGTTTGCATTTTCAATGTCAGAGATGGAGCAGTTCTGAGTGACAAATCCCAGAGCATAGTCAAGGGAAGTTCAAGGACCGAAGTGCAGCGGAAATGACAGTTCCAGGAGATGAAGCAATTAAGGAACTAAGCCGGGTTGGGTGGTGATAGGTCATCATTTATTTTATTGTCCACTTTTGAAAGTGAAGGGAGGTGTTATTAATGCATCATCCACCCCAGAATAACCGGTGTGACTCTAGACTGTCCTAAGCAAGCCTCATGGTGAGCCTGGTGCTTGGCCTCAGGATGGAGGAAAAGACAGGGACCTGGAGCGAAGCCATTAGGGACAGGTGTGATTGCAGGCAACTGAGCAGAGCATAGGAAGGTGGCATGGCCCACGCCAAGAGGCTCACCAAGCGAGCTACTCAAGAGGGTTGTTTTAATCTGTATTGTGCTACTGTAACAGAAAGCCAGAGACTGAACACTTTATCAAGAGCAGAATTAGATTTCCTCACAGTTATGGAGGCAGGAAAAGCCAATAGCAAGATGCTGGTATCTGGCCAAGCCCTCATTCTGCATCTTGCAATGAGGAAGGCCAGAGGGCAAGAGAGAGTGGGGAGGGGGCGGAGGGGTATTGGTTTTTATCACAAGCCCTCTCCCTCAATAAGGACATTAATCTATTCATGGGGCAGAGCCTTTGTGACCTAATCACTTTTTTTTTAATGGAACAGAACCAAGGAGCTTGTAAATGCTAGGCAAGTGCTCCACCACTGAGCTACACCCCGAGGTCCTAACCACCTCTTACAGGTCCCACTGCACAACCCTGCTGCACTGGGGATCACATTTCCAACCCAAGGGCTTTGGGGACACATTCAAACATAGCCAAAGACAGATATTCAGTGCACAGTGACTGGCCCTGATGGAGCCCCTCTAAGTCTCTTGAGTTGTTCCAGAACAGATCTGACAGTCTGCTGTCTCTCAGTCCAAAGGCTTTCTGAGTTTATTCATCTGTCCCTTAAGTAAACAGAGGGCCTGCTCTGGTCCAGCCCTGGGTGAGGCTGAGGAGCTTATAGCTCCTTAAGGAACTCACATCCAGTGGTGCTGGTGGGAAGCAGAGGCGGGGAGGGAGGACGGCTATTTTCTGAATGTCATAGTGCCATGTGCACCCCAGAGGTCAGTGTAAAAGGGGGAGTATCTGATGGGTGTGTGAGGGTAGAGATGGGGTCATTTTCTCATCAGGGTCTTAAAGGGTGAAAGGAGACTGGCAGGGAGGACTGAGTGAGGCTCCTCTTCCCAGGAGGGGGACCAGCACATGCAGAGAACAGAAGCAAGGAAGCCCTTGTACCTGTGGGGAAAGGCCAGCGTCTCACGTTGCTGGAGAGTGGGGCGTCCATGTGGCCTGGGGCTGGGGACCAGGGTGTACCTGCAATTTGGGTAGAGAGGTGGTCAGGAGTCAAATGCAGAAAAGGTCTTAGATGCTATGCCCATTGGGCATTTATTCAAGGGGATGGAAAGACTCTAAGTGGAAAGGAAGGCCACAGGTGACCCAGGAAGCAGTCTCCACAAGCTGGCTTCCCTTCTGTTTTTTTTTGGTATAGATAAGGTTTTTCTCAAAATAATGTAGATCTGCCACTCAGCTTTAGGGTGGGCATTTTAATTCTCATCTCTCAAACAGGCATCCCACAAGCTGAAATATAGACAAATTCCAGAATGATTCCTCCCAAGCACCGTCCTCCACAGAGGAACACACTACTGTTTGGCTGCTGTCTCAAGTGGTCAGGCATCTTCTGAAGTGGCCAGGGGCCCTGGAAACCTGGGGTCCCCCACAAGGTAAGGCTTGCTGAGAGGCCACTGGGAAACTGTATATGACATGCCCCTCCCTTCTTCTCTCCCCCCTCCCTCCCTCCCTCCCTTCCTTCCTTCCTTCCTTCCTTCCTTCCTTCCTTCCTTCCTTCCTTCCTTCCTTCTTTTTAGGAAAGTGGATATGAAATTGGAAGGAGGGGAAGAAGGGACTGCACGCATGGTTCCAGTGTGCAGAAGGGTCTGTCCTTACTCCACTGCTTTTCTGAAGATGGCTGAGAGCCTACTAGGCCTGTTCTTGGGACTTTGAGTAGCCCAGGGGTCTGCAGGTGCCCAGGCCACACACAAGCCCTAAGCCCTGACATCCAGTCCTGCACCTTGTGCCCACCTCACACCGTCTAGCAGGCGTGGATCCACATAGGTGCTCTCTGAGGGTCTTCCAGAGACAGGGTCTTCAGAGGATCCTGCCCTCCCAGCATCATCCTGGGATTCCATCAACTGCAGGGAGGCCAGTGTCACACAGCTAGAAAGGGAGCAGTCTCCAAGACACAGGTGACTCCCCACCATTCAGAATCTGCATGCAGTGACAGGCTGAGCTCCCCTTCTGGCACTATCCTAAAAGCTGGTCAAGAGCCTGGGGGTGAGGGCCTGAAGTGGTCAAGCCGCCCTTATAGTGTTGCCATCTGGGCTTTGCAAGACATCTGAGACTAGTGAGGGTGAAATCTAGTTGGTGTTCACCAAACTGTGTGCCCTGGCAACAAGGGGCTGCCTCTGTAAGACACCAAGGTACCGTGCGGTGGCACTGGGTGTAGTATAACCGCTTTTCTAATTCTGAGTCATGATGAAGATTAGCAAGTGCCCTGGAAGGGTGGGCAAAAGGCTGAGATGGCAAATACGTTTCATCTCGTGGGCCCTTGCTCGTGGTGACCAGGAGTGCAGCGTCCAGGAGGAAGATAAGTGAGGTCCGGGCAGGAGGTCTGCATTCAGCATGTTGGTCCCTGGTGGGGGAGGGGACAGGCGCTGGCAAGGAGAGTATTTGCCATTTTACCCTCTGCTGTAAGCTGATACCTTCTGTGTCAACACACAGTCCAAAGGCACCTAATACCCGCCCAGGCACAGAGGACAGGGAATCACAGCCCTGCCGGGGTATGCTTTGCTGTTTCCTCCTGATGCAGGGGGCAAAGGCAGTTCAAGTAGGTGGGGGATTCCTTTGCAGGACACTTCACCATGAGGTGTTTTTCAGAGAAAGAGGCAGCATGGCTTTGCACAGCCCTGTGCAGCCACGACTTCTCTGCTCACCTCTGCCGCACAAGCCCAAATTGAAGGCTGATGCCCTCACACAGATGGCCCGCTTCCTCTTCTCCCTCAAGCTTCTCCTGCCCCTTCACAGCTCAGAGCTCTTGGTTTGAAACTCCACCACATGCCTGTCAAACCTGCGGCCCGGGCAACTTAGAGGCAGACATATCCCTGCTCGCTCTTTCCCATCTCCCTAGATAAACAGCCTACTACTATGACTGAGATGACCAGGCCACCCTTCCCTCAGCACCAGCCCACTGCTCAGATCCTCCTTCAATCCTGTTAGTCCCTGGAGAAGTAAGTAGGCATGTGACACACATTTTTATTTGTTGATTGGGCAGAGACCTGCTCAAGGACACTCGCCCAGGTGTCTTTTCTCCAATCATCTTGTATCCATTGTCCTATTCTGGGGACTTTGAGTGGTTGGAGTCACCAAAACAGCAGGCAGGGACTAGAGGTTCACTTGGAAGGCTCTTTCCCACCTTCAGCTGTGAGGTCAACATCTGGGACCAAGGTGTACCTGCAATTTGGGTAGAGAGGTGACCAGGAGTCAAATACAGAAAAGGTCTTGGATGCTATGCCCATTGGGCATTTATTCAAGGGGATGGAAAGACTCTGAGTGGAAAGGAAGGCCACAGGTGACCTAGGAAGCAGTCTCCACAAGCTGGCTTCCCTTCTGTTTTTTGATGTAGATAAGGCTTTCTCAAAACAATGTAGATCTGCCACTCAGCTTTAGGGTGGGCATTTTAATTCCCATCTTTCAAATAGGCATCCCACAAGCTGAAATATAGAAGCCTCCTAGGAGCCTGCCAGATTGGGACCCATGAAGGAAGAACTAGAATGTGGTTAGAAGCAGGTGGCTTAGTGGTTGACTCTGGCAAAGTCCCTTTCTTGTTTGGGCCTTTGTGCCTCCTTCCATGTAAAATGAGGGAATTGGGCTAGAACCTCTGACATTTTTTTTCTATGCAAGCTTTCTCGGTTTGTACATGATAGGGTAGGAAGGCATAGAGTCTATGCTGGCCCAGTCCTCTGGCCTGGTACCTAGTTAATCACACCCACCACCCCCATCCCATAGGACATTTTGTCTCTGGAAGAGCATATGTCCCCAGCAGCCTGCTGAGAGGCTGACCTCAGGTCAACCAGTTGTTATCTAGGCCAACTGCCTGTAAATTGCTCACATTAATTGATCACCTACAGGGTACAGAGCTCAAGATTTGAGCAGGTTTGCTGTGGTCAAGAGGAGAAGAGTACCAAACCAAAGAAGCCAATTAGGCTTCAAAGGGGAGCTAACTGGCCTCCCTTCCATCCACCGCTCTCCACCCCTCCATCCAGTCATCAAACCAGCTCATAATTCCCCACCATCCACTATCTGTACACCAGTGTCTGTGTAGGAACTATGGGAAGAGGGAGGAGAGAAAGAGGCAGGGCCCATTAGCGGGGTCCCCAGGTATGACAAGTACCCTCTGAGGACAGGGAAGGACCAGAAAGGTATCTTGCAGTCTCAAGCTGACAAGATGATGGAAGTATTTTTTTCTACCCAGCACTTTGGTTCTTCACCAATCCTATCACTACCTATTTATTGTCCTATACCTGCCTGGTCCCTGAAGGAATTTGGATTTGTAATCCACACTAGGGGAAAATTTCAGCATTTGACATAACAAGGCTACCTTCATCCAGAAGAAAAGCAGAGTGGGGGCAGAGTGGGCTCCAGGATGGGGCTGGTGACTCAGGGTCTCCTCTGGGCTTCCCAACTGCTTGCTTGTGCAGTTGGAAAATATCACCTCTTTGAAAAGTAGTTTTCTTTTTATAAAATCTAGGGAAGATCTGCACTGTGGCTCCCTTCCCTCTATCTTTGGTAGCAGAGTTCCAGATATGACCCCCAATATTTCTAAGATTAAAATGGCTTTCACATTTATTTCCAATAATCTTGGAACTCCTCTTGAAAGGAACAGGCTTAACACTGTGATGTAGATGTCTTTGATGAATAATACTGAGATATGATTGGTATATGTGTTATCATTTGCCTTAAAAAATTGCAAATTGTTTGATAGACAAACTCAAAAGATGGAGATCTGAGATCAAAGGTGTTTTTGGTTGTTGGGACTGGGTAGCACTTGGTCACCACTGAAAGTCATTCTGGTCCAAGCATCCATAGATGTGCTCAGCTGCCCTGCCTGAAAGGTAATGGGAGAAATCCTCCAGGAGCAGGTGGTCTGGTGGAGAGCTGACCTGCAAGATACATTTTTGGCTTACCAAATCGGAACTGGTAAACTCACAAATATCCCCAGCGTTAGCATTAGGACCATCCCATTTTACAGAGGAGAAAACAGGCTCTCTTGCAGTCAGGCGTCACTCTGAGGTCACTCAGCTGGAAGGTGGCCGAGCTGGCACTTAAAGGCTGAAGGGAACGGCTCCAGAGCCCGACTGGAGGTGGGAGAGGTGACTCCGATCCCTGCCAGGAGGGCAGTTCCGCTGCGTGGGCTCAGTGAGGCTGAAGCTTGCTGCTAGGTCCCCAGAGCTGGCGCCGGTGCTAACTACCCGGCTCCTGAGAAGGCTAAAGCCTGGGGGCTTCGGGAGGTGTCAGACCAGGGCGGGGCTCCCCCAGGCGAATCTTGGTTCTGAGGAGTAATGGGCCCCACGCTGGAGTCCTGGCGACTGGCCAAGGGACTAGGGCGGGTTGAGAATAGCGCCGAGGTGGAGGAGAGGGGCGAGAAGCGAGGCGGGCCCACAGTCGAAATAGGAGAAGGGAGAGAGGGAGGAGGGAAGGGGGCGGGGAGTCTTTCCTGGGGCAGGAACCCGGGCCCCCCTTGGCGCAGCCGGCCCGCAAAGCGATTCTGCAGATGGAAGGAATTAAGTGGGAGGGGAGGGTCCTACGGTGATAGCAAGAGAAGGGAGGTAGAAGTGTGTGTGTGGGTATGTGTGTGAGAGAGAAAGAGGGGTGAGGGACAGAGAAGAAATGATCAAACTGGACATAAGTAGAAGAGACGGGAGAGGGAGAGAAGGAGACCGACGGACAGGGACAGAATAACCGAAAAACAGATCAACAGCGAGAAGAGAGACACTGAAGAGAGAGAAAGAAGGAAAAGCAAGTGAAAATGAAGTATTTGGAGAGGACTCGAAAAGAAATGGAAGAGAGCGGACAGTAGGGATTAGGCGGGGCAGTACCGAGCGCCAGTGGTGGCCGGGCTGGGGGCGGAGGGCGTGCGAGGGGGCCGTCCAGGGGCGGGGCCTACGCTGCGCTACATGTGTAGTTGAGCCTCCTTTCCCCATTCTCCCCACCCTGCTATCCCATATTCAATGAGACAGCCAATGGAGGACCAGGAGGGGGCGGAGTCTCTGTGGACCCCACCCTGGGAGCGGCCGCCGGAGGGGTCAGCACTGAGGCAGATAGCGGATCGCGGGCGGGGCGGGGAGGGGCGGGCGGCGAGAGGGGGCGGGCCCAAAAGTTTCCTGCCCAACTTTCGCTGCCTCCTTCCTCCGCCCGCGCGCGCCCCGGCTGCAGTCGGGGGGAGGCGGTGGCGGCGGCGGCTGCGGGCAGCGCTCGGGGCGCAGGGCATAGGACGCGAGGCGATCGCCGTCGGGGCTTGGGCGGCTGGCAGTGGGCACAGGCTCCCCGGTGCCCGCCCCTCCGCTGGGAGGGGGGCGCGAGCGGGCGGCCGGGGAGGGGCCGGCACAGCCGCGGCAAAATGAGCCTGCTGTCGGCCATCGACACGAGTGCCGCCTCGGTGTACCAGCCGGCCCAGCTGCTCAACTGGGTCTACCTGTCGCTGCAAGACACGCACCAGGCTAGTGCCTTCGATGCCTTCAGGCCAGAACCGCCCGCCGGCGCCGCGCCTCCGGAGCTGGCCTTCGGCAAGGGCCGCCCGGAGCAGCTGGGCTCGCCCCTGCACTCCAGCTATCTCAACAGCTTCTTCCAGCTGCAGCGCGGAGAGGTGGGTGCCCCCGCGCGCTCCCGCCCTCCGCCCCACTGCGCCAGACCGTTTCCTATCTGCCCGGCTCTTCCTGGCCTGGCCCCGGCCGGCTCCTCATTGCCCGACCGGGTTTGGCTCGACTTCGTTCAGCTTTGCCAAACTTGCCGCCCGAAGTCCCTGGGGCGCCGGGAGCGCGTCACCTCCCGTCAGAGTACGGCTGGGAGCCGCTCAGGCCCGGGCAGGGCCCTCCCGCCCCCTCTCCCAGCCTGGGAGCCTTGCTCGAAGCAGGCTGAGGCGGGGCAGGGGGGGTGTCTCCGGATTCTTTCCAGACAGCCGGGGTGCGGCCAGGGCGGAGAGCCCCTTCCAAGTGACTTTCCCTCGCCCAATCCTATACCCCTCCTGGCGATCGCGGACTGAGACCCAGTGCAGATTCTGCTCCGAACTCCTCTTGGAAAGGCCTAAAATCTTTTCTCCTCGACCTCCGGAGGTTGCCGACCCGAGGGGCGCCCTGGAGAACAGTGACTCGCCCAGAGGGTTTTTCCTGCTGTTCCCACCCAGGGACCCTCCAGATCCATCCTTCAGCCGCTCGGCCCTCCCCCAGCCACATAGGAAGTGGTTTTTGAGGGCTTGACCCCGCAGACTGCGCTGTCCTCTGCCCTCCCAGCCTGGAAGGAAATGAAAGGGAAATCCTTAGAGGGAGTGGGGGAGGACTAGATAGGGGGAGCAGTTCCAGCTGCCCAGCGCCTTCTCCAGAAACCTGGGCCGCCTATGTCGCAAAGTCTGCCTGTTTGGTGGATTCAGTTACAAAGTCTACCGGGCAGTGCCTCTTCCCCAGCTAGATAAACACACAGATAGCCATGACCTCTTAGAACCTTTTGAGGGGTCTTCTCCAGAGCCTCCCCAGATTCCACTCCTCTCTCCTGCTGGACTTCTCATGCACTCCCCACTTACTCCAGCCTTATTTGAGAATTGCAGACAACCATCACTGGCTTTCAGTTGTCCATCTTGTGGAGGGCTGTCTGCAAAGAAAGGTGCAGAGGTGTTTGGGGGCCATACATGAGGGTCACTTTCACTTTCTCTGGAGAGTCAGAGTTCTGAGAAGGTTGGGGAAGAGGGCCTGTTTATGCCAGGGAGTGCCAGGGTATATGGAGGAGGCAGAGGGTCACCCTTTCTGGTTTCATAGATGTGTTTGGCTGTTATTTACCAGAGGATTCATGGACACATAAAATCCTGGCCTAAGGCCAGCACCTCCTGAATTGCTCTGCGGACCTGTGTGACTAGAACTGGCGAGGGGAGACTGAGCATGGGAGAGAGAGATGAGTCTGGAAAAGCACCCTTTGGTACCAGGCATTTGTATGCCAGAGAGTAAAGCACTATCTTTGGGGGAGGAATGGCTCTTAGCTGGGGATCTTTCTTATAAGAGACTTTGCCACCTCTCAGGGAACTGGACTCAGGTACAGTGACTTCAGAAAACTGTGGAGTGGTTCCTCAGTGCCTGGATGTTTCCCGTTGTTGATTCTCTTACCAAACATTTTTTCAGTTCTGTGTGGGTGCATGGGCCTTGTGGGCACAGGCTAGTGGAGGCCACAGATCAGTAGGCAGATGAGACAGTGTGTGTGAATGGTGAGGAATTGGGTGGGGAGCCATGGTAACAGGTGATTGAGTGGTGGTTCCATGATGGCAGGCGGTGAGTAGTGGCGATGGGTATGTGCCCCAAGAGTGTCTTATCCAGGGAGAAGATTGTCATTACCTGTGGATCAAGCAGGGTCCCTTCTCAGTCCCTACTATCCTCCTTTTGTTCCCACTGTATGATGGCCTTGTTCTCCACATGTGGGTCTCTGCTAAGTGGTCCTGGGAGTTTGGGGCCCTTAGGAGTCCCCTGTAGGAGTGGGATGTTGTGCCTCGTCTTGGAAATTTCTGGCCTCCAGGATCCCAGTGGTAGCTCAGTGCGAGCTGTCTGCTGTTGTTTCTGTGACTCAGTTTCCCCATGAAGAGGCCCAGCAATGCGGAAGAGCAGATAAAAAGCCAATGGTGGGACATTCTTTCACGGCTGTCTTCAGGGAGCTTCCTGACCCTCTCTGGGTCTCAGATTGCCCGTCTGTTAAAGTTAGCCTCTTGTCTCCCAGAGTAGTGTGTCTGAGACTGGAAACCTGTACAAATGAGGGAGAATGTGCCTGCAGGGGGCTGGGCTGGGGAGCCCAGAAGGGCTTCTCTTATGCTCACAGGCCAGTGGCTACCTTGGATGGGATAGAGGGCTGTGCCTGCAGATCCGGAAGGCTCTCTTGGCTTCAGGCTCCCTTGTCCTCACCCCCCCTCCCACTGCGCCTCTTAAACCCTCTCAGAGCCCCAGCTGTGCTTTGGGGACAGGCCTTTCCTGCATACAGGGCTTAGCTGGTGACCTAATATGGCTTCAAAATAGCAACTGGCTGAGAAGGCAAGAAGAAATACCCCCCACCTCAATGCCACCATGGGGCTAGTCAGAGAAGCATCAAGTCCTGTGTGGGCTGGAGGAGACTCTATGAAGGGACCTAGGGGCCCAGAAACGTTGCCATTCTGTGCAAGGCCTGGCAGGCCTAGTGGCAGTGCCTGCGGATGTGACTTGCATGCTGACCGCTGACCACAGCCTGTCTGCGCCAGCCCCTGTGCCAAGAGCCCACCCCCTCCTGCACCACCCCCAGGCTGCTCCCACCACAATAGCAAAACACCATGAATGCAGCTGGCATGGGGGGTGAGGACATGGGGGCACAGAGGCCCATTGTACCCCTGGAACCTCAGCCATGGAAGCTGAAGATAAGCCAAGGGTTCTGAGTGGCACTCTGGCCCTGGGAACAGAAAGGGAGATGGCAGAGTTCACATGTAAGTGTAGGGGCAAGTACCAGCAGGTGACCTAAGGCAGAACAGGCACCTCATACAGTTTCTCAAAAGACCTCTGGGTCCACACACCAGGCCCCGTGAATCCTCCGTTTCAGAAACCTGATCTGTGGCAACAAGTATGTCTTTGGAGAGTGACTCTGGCCTTGGCTAAGCCCCTCCTTTCTCTCCAGGTGCCCTGGAAGGCAGTTCCTAGGAGTGGGGGTTGGGCTGCATGGGGGTCCTCCCTGCCAAGTTCTGTTTGGAATTTAAATTCACAGCAGTGTAGGGACTGTGGGATTCTAGTTCTGCAAAAAGTAGAGTTAAGCATTACTTTTGAGTCCCTTGGAGTCATACCCAGGTCCTGTCCTGGCTAATTCTTGTACCCCTACCACCACCACCATCACCGGGAACAATATGGCTGTCCCTCTCCGTTCAGTTTGGATTATCAGGACAGTCTTTTTCTTTCCCTTTTCCTCCAGGGACAGAAGTAGCTGGGAAGCATAACCCTACTGTCAAGCGATCTGTACTTTGTGGGTGATGGGGGAAGGGATTTGGGATCAAATTTGTTTGGAAAACACCATGCTGTCTTTTCTTGGATTCATACAATGCCTGCTGGCACTGTCCTGAAAAATCCTACAGAATAAAACACAGTAACCATTCTCCAGCCCAGCATTTTCCATACCTATTTAACCAGAGAACATCTTTGGCACAAGACACCTGCCAGTGTTCTTCAGCATCTCCAGACGCTCCAAGGAGCCAGACAGCTCCTTCCTCATTGCATAGATCCAAACTAGGAAGCTCTTCCTGGAGCATAAGTTTGGGAGCTCTCCCAGGTTCTAGCATCATCTTCTTCAGCGTCATAGGTCCCTCCCTCTTTGCCTCTGTGGTCCCTCTGTGGGAAATTTGGGAATGGCAGCAAGGGAGTCATGAGGCACCCCAGGACCTTTAACGGTTCTGCAGACACAGCTGAGAGACCTTAGAGGAGCAACTATACTGACCTGCTTTAGAAGGTCCTACCTTTGACACTTTTCCCGAGAGTTTAAATGTGTCACCAGTGCCTGCAATGGATGGAGATGAGCCAAAGGGCCACCAGTGTGGATATGTGAAATGAAGCCACACTTCTGCCTAAGGTGGAAGTTTGCCTGGCAGGGGCTGAGAGTGGTCTCCAGGGACTAAGATTGATTCCCAGCAGCCTTTGTGGTCTCTATGGGATAGGTGGGAAGGGAGTCCCAGGGCTGAGGAAGAATGGCCATCGTAGCCCAGCCAGGAGCTGGGAAGCTGATCAGTGACTCAGACAAGGAGGCCCGCAGTTGGGAGTCTGTTGGCCAAAGCAGTCTGACCCTCCTTCCACCAGATTTATTTGACTGGGCGAGCACAGGCTAAGAAGGAGGCCACCCCTCATAGGTCTTCTGAGTCAGGTGGGAGGGAGGAAAGCAGGCAGCATTAGTAATTTGTAATCAGCCAGGTGCTGTCGGTGGTCTGTACTCAGGTGGCACTTTAATCTGGGCGTCTCTTTCCTCATAACTCCCATTTTATAGAAGGCAAAATTGAGGCCTGGCAAATCACCCAGCAAGCCAGTGGCAGAGCCAGACCCAAACCTCTTCTGGGTTCCATTCAGGACTTGTGTCTGTGGCTCAGCCTGCAGCCAGTCCCCCGGTTGGCTCTCATCCAGATCATTCTCTACCCTTCCCCTGCAGGGCAGGCAGAAACCAGGGTCTCTTGTCAAGCTGTGGTGCCTTTGACATTTTGTCCTGAATCCTTGAGGTTTGAGGAGTGGTGGGCATAGTTGTGGGTGCTGGGTTTCTTCCCATGTCCTTTTTCCTGGCTTAGGAAAAGCAGAGGAGATGGACACAGGGAACCTCTAGTACTTTTGTGCCTGTACCGCAGCCTGTGCATGGCAGGCTTGTGGTCCAGATGGGGAAACTAAGGCACAAAACTAACAAAAATGATGCATCCAGAAAGTCAGCAGCTGACCCAGGGATCCAGCCTAGGACCAGGACACCTGCTGTGCCCTGTGTGTGTAGATGAAGCACACTCAGTCCTCCTCTGGCCAGCCTGGTCATCCCCAACCCTTGTCCAGTGGACAGATCCAATATATTTCTTCCTTTTAAAATATTTTTTTGGTTGTCAATGGACATTTATTTTATTTATTTATATGTGGTGCTGAGAATCAAACCCAGGGCCTCACACGTGCTAGGCAAGTACTCTACCACTGAGCCCCAGCCCCAGCCCTCCAATATACTTCTTATGGCACAAGTGGATGTCCTTCTTCCAAGAGGCTTTGCCTGGCTGCTGTGGGGAGCAGCCCTCCCTCCAGTTGCTATGGTCTGGGGACAGGTGAGTTGTAGATATTTCTTCTAACACAGCATGTCTTAACAGCTGGTCTTGTGGTGCAGTAGGCAACAGGTGTATCTATCTCAATAGCTAGATTGTCAGCACTCTGAGATCGGGAATCTTGTCTTTTTCCACTTAGCAGTTCTAGTATCTGATGCTCAGTGAGTACCGGTACTATGGATGGGTGGGTGGGTGAAGAGAGGACTTGAAGCCTCTCCCCTGCTCCATGTTCAGTCTTGACTATGTGAATGCTCTCCTTAATCTCTTAGCTTCTTATTTCATTTCAAGTAGGAAATGTTTGTTGAATAGTTTGATTAATTGGAATGAGCTGACTTTGGAGAGAGTGAAGTCCTGCCCCAGAGGTGTCCCAGCAGAGGCACAGATGACTGAGAGTCCTGACCTTGTTTGGGATGGACTTCGTTGAGAATCTGAAGACAGCTGAAGTCCCTGTTGTCAGCACAGGGCACAGAGCACCAGCATATGTGCATGCGTATTCATGCGGATTCATGAGTGATTTCAGATGGACATCCTCATGGATCCCAGTTCCAGGGCCCCTGCTATAGAGGCTGCAAACCTCAATGATGCCTGGGACTGGGTAAATATTGGGACCCTTTCCAGTCCTGGGATTCTTATTCATGCTTTGTGCTTTCACTTGACAAATATGAATAGAAATGAGAGGCACCTGGTCCCCAGGGCAGAGGTCAGAAGAGTCGTGAAATACAAGTACCTGTCAGGTGCATGGTGACCCTGATGGGGGCCGGGGGAACCAAGGCAGGGAAGAGAGCGTCCCCTGAGTCCTTTCTGCTTTGTCCTGCTGCCGCTGTCTGCTCCCCTGTTCCTGGTCCTGTCCCCATTTCTCTCTGCCCACTTCTCTCATCAGAAAGAGCTTGTCCGTGTTGATTAGGTCAGAATCTTCTCATGGGCACTGGCAGTGCCCAGGGAGCCGTGCTTACATGTGCTGGGTGAGTGGGCCTCCAGGAGGTGGCCGTGGCCAGCCCTGCCCCCTCCTGACCCTCAGGTCAGCTTTAGATCTTGGAAACTGAAGGGCTGGGGCTGGGGCTGAGTGTGGCCTCTTTTCAAAGGCTGGGAAACCCTCATTCGGGCTGTGGTTTTCCTTTGGGCCCAGGGCTGTCTCCGGTCCCTGAGGCCAGCCCATGGCCACCTGTGGGTGTGTCCTGTGCCCTTGCTTGACTCCAGACGGGCCCCTAGGGATAGAAGAAATGCAGGTCCCCTAGGGAGAAGGGGTGAGTCATTTGTGAAATGAATGATGTCTTGTCTGAAGCAGGAGCATGGGTGTGTGCCGCCACGGTGAGGGGCGTGGGGTGGTTCGGGGGAGTAAGAGAGCAGTGGTCTGCTGTCAGAGGAGCCTCCTGCGAGGGGGGCAACTCAGCTTTGCTTCTGCCCGGCTCTTCGGCACCGTCCTGCCCACATCCAGGCCCTGGGCACTGCAGGGCTCGCCCTCGCCTTCCTGCATGCTGCTCCCCAGCTCTGCCTGCTGTCCCCACTGTCCCTGCCTGTCTCTCGTCCCATCTCTGTGCAGCTCTCTTTCCTCTGGGTTGCACTCAGAGTCCTCCTCCCACCTCTGTCAGCTCCTGCCTGCCCTCGCCTTCCACGGTGCCCTCCCTCTGTCCCTGGGGTACAACCCCAGCTTGGCAGGCACGCTCTGGTGAGGCCTGGAGTCAGCCCTGGAAATCTCTGCCTCTGTGCTCCATATTCCACAGGGCAGCCACCATCTCTGGGGTCCAAAACTCTCAGGCAGCCCAGAAAAGCTGGTGTCTCATCTTGCTAGGGCCAAGGGGCTTAGCATATGATGTCACACCTGGCATTTTCCTCTGGCTCCCCTTCCTGTAGGGAAAGCCAAGCCTCGGAGGCTGCATGGAAGCTGAAATATCATAGGCCAACACCTATTGGCTGTGTTACCTTGGGCAAGTTACTCAGCCTTTCTGAGTCTCAGTTTCCAGCTCTGTACAATAAAACCAATCTTGCTCACCTAAATGTGTTCTTGCAAGGCAAAGGGAAATGAAGGAAAAGATCTAATTAAGTACTCACACTCTGTACAAGTAGCGTCATCCCATCCGATCTTCCCCATCAGTCACACAGGCAGGAGTGTGATACTCAGTCCCCCATATATGATGTAAGGTCCCCAGGCTTTCTGCTGTTGGCTGATGGGGTCACTGACCCAGGGAGGAAGGAGATGTGGCCTCATTTCAGAGGCTGGCAACATCCTGGAAGCTTCCACCCAGCATGTGGGGCTGATCATGTGGGGCTGAGGTCCAGCAGTGCCCAGAGCAGCCCAACCAGTTCACGAAAACTCTGAGGCCCAGCCTAAAGCCTTCAAGGTGTGACCTCACCAGGCCAGCGGGGCTCTCGGGCCCTTCCCCACCTTGGACTCTGCTGCACCCAGGACAGTCACAGGTGTAAGAAGCAGCAAAACTCCTCTGCTCCCTGGGGTGCAGAAGACACAGAATCTTGCCTTCGGGGACATCCAGCTTTGTGGGACATGAGGAGACAGGAGATCAGAGCCTTGGAGTCAATTGCAGGCAGAGTCAGGACAGAGTTGAGGGCCTAGGGAGGTCCCTGGAGGAGAACAGCAGCACACGGGCAGCAGGGCCTCATTTGCACCCTGTTCCTGGAGCCTGAGGCCTGAATCAAGGGGAGGGGTGGGAAGCGGCAGCGTGTGCAGAGCCACAGGGAGAAAAGCAGAGTTGTCCTGTGGGGACCCTGACAGGGCCAGTTGGCCGTTGCAGAGGTGGGATCGACTGATGGAGGCTTCTGTGCCCGCTTTGTCGACCACCTGCAGATGGCAGGATGGGTGCCTTCAGCATGTTGCACTCTGGGGCATCCCTCAGGACCTGCTGTTTGTATCCAAAGATCTCAGGACCGTAGGGACAGTCCAATGTGCCCTCCTTCCTGCTGCTCCATTTTATGTTTTGCAGATGGGAAACCCAAGAGGCCAGGCCCTGACCTCTGCTCTGTCCAGTCCCTGCAGGCCGGGAAACAGCCAGGACTTGCCTTTCACCTCCATGGCCTGAGCTCAAGCAGGGCTTTGGAGAGGAAACCACCCGCTGCCCCGCCCGCCCTGCACTGGCTGGGCAGGCGGCCCTCCCTGCCCTGTATGGCTGGGTCTGCCTCCCTCTGCTGCCTCTCTGGGCCTCAGTTTCTCCATCTGTAACATGGGAATGAAGTCAGGTCGGCTGAGCACTCTATCCTTTCAGCTTATAGGTGGTGTTTGTCTTGACTTGGGCTAGGGACAGAGAGCTGCACAGTCCCTGGGGATAGACTAGAGGACACTGGAGGTCGGGGGGCCGAGAGGACCTCCCTTCTCTGCCTGTGGAGCAGTCTCTGGGTAGGGGTGAAGCTGTGACCCTACGGTGGGGTGGGTGGAGGGTTGAGCTGCCAGGCAGGGCAGCCTGCTCCGAGGCCTCTGGCTGCCCGGGATGCCCGAGGGGCCACTGTGAGCAGGGGAGCATGGCCACGAGGTGGGGACAGGACTTTTTTCCAGGGTGTAATTAGTGCACTTTTGGACATCCACCGAACGTCCCCTTCCTCTTGACAGTTCCCTGCCCAAACAGATCTGATTCCTGTGGACTTGCTTAAATCTTCTCCAGGAAAAAAAAAAAAAGAAAAAAGAAAAAGAAAGAAAAAGGAAAATAAGAGGGTTGTTATTTGTGAAATTGCACTTCCCAGCCATGAGGGTGAGTCACACCATTTGGAGCCTCAAGTTTCTTGTTTGGATGAACTTTTCTCTAAGGGGCTGGGACCATGCTGGGCTCCATCTGGCTGATTGGGGGTGGGGGTGGGGGTCTGCAGAGAGCCTTGGAGAGAAGATAAGGAGAGGCCTGAAGGTGGAGAAGTCCAGGCTCCCGAGGGCTGGACCTGGCTGCTGGCACCAGAATAGCTTGGGGAGCTGGGGGGAAATGCAGATTTAGGCTGGGGGAGGGGAGAGCAGGGAGTTAAAGTCTGCCGGGTGCAGAGTTTCAGTTTGGGAAGATGGAAATGTTCTGGAGGTGGACGGTGGCCACGGTTGCACAACAGTGTAAAGGCTCTTCGTGCGACTGAACTGTGCACTTTAAAATGGTGACTTTGGTCATGTGTATCTTGCCACACAGGGAAACATGCAGATTCTGGGCCCTCCCCTGCCAAGTGGCTGCTTTGGTGGGTCTGACATGGGGTCCAGAGAACTGTTTGTGTTACAGGTTTCCCAGGCTATCCAATACAAGTTTGAACTCACTCATTTAATCTGTATAATGGGGTCAGTGACTCACAGGGTGTTGGTGAGACCAGTTATCTGAATGTGTGTGGTGTTTCCAGTGCTAGAGTGGTGAGCGTTTGGCATGTCACCACGATGGAGTCTGAAATCCATCTGAGCCCTCCCTGCACCCTGCAAGGGGATCTCCTACTGGGCTTCTACAGAGAGGGGGCCCTCTGTCCCTGGGGTGGATCACTCCATTTTAGGCTCATCTGAAAAAGGAAGAGGCACTCCGGAAAATGCTGGCTGGTGTGGCATTGTCTGCTGTCCTGGCTGTCCTGATGGACCAGGCAGTGGTAGAGCAGAGTTGGGGTGTCAGGACCCATTGAGTTCTGTTTTCCAGTCACTTTAAGATGGTTATGTGAGGGCCAGGGCTGCTCCAGGTATGGCGTCTGTGTCTTTCCTTCTATGTGCCAGGATCTGATGCAAAACTTTATAAAAGGGACAGAGGTTCAGAGAGGGCAAGGGTTGTCCCACAGTCACACAGCATAGTGTCCTGAGGGACCAAGATCAATAGTGGCACCCAGTTGATGGGGGTTTTGTCTTCTAAGAGGGGAGAAACAGACCTCTAAAGATGGACACTGTAGGGAGTGAGATGAATGGGTGAGGAGCTGTACTGGGGATGGGGGACAGAGGAGGGTGCGGCCCTCAGCACAACTCTCAACTCTCCTCCTTCCCCCTCCTACACTGAGGGGGGCACAAAAAGGACCGTCCCCACCCTGGGCTGCGATGTGTCCTTCTTTGTCAGGGAGCTCTAGGCTCTTCCTTCCAGGGTCCCTGCTTCCCCATCAGCTTGAAGACTCCCAAGGACAAGTGCTCTTCCCCCCATCAGATCCAAGGCTCCCAGGATCACAGCTTACCCTTGCAAGTTCCTGGGCACCTGTGTTGGAGCCAAGGGGTGCCTAGCCCCATGCCAGGGTTGGTCTTCGGGCCACCTGTAGAATCTCCCTCTTTCTAGCCTTGGCCATTCTGTAGGCAAGGGGACCCATGGCCGATCCGTGCCAGCCTCACCGCAGGGCCCCACCTTCTCTAAATTCCTGTGTGCCAGGCCGCCCGGAGCCTGGGACTCCTATAAATAGAGGCTGTATACACCAGGAGGGGCCTGGCCGCCTCTGCTTTGAAGCTCAGTGGCAGGTCTGGTTCCTGTCTTCTGGGGGTGGGAGAGGTGGGCCGCTTCCCTCCTGGGGCTCTCTGAGAGGTGGCCTGAGCCTGGCCGAGCTCCCAGACACAGACTAAAGGCTTCTGGCCACAGGAGGCCAAGTGGGGCTCGAACCCCTGTAAAATGGAAACGGCGCTGTCTGTCGGCTGCCATGCCTCTTCCTTACAAGATGGGGAAACTGAGTCAGCATGACCCAGCCAAAGTTCCACTGCCAGCCAGTGGCAGAACCCCCAAATCTACCAGGTTGCTTTCCACACCACCTTCCTACCTTGTGGCGGTGCGTAAGGGAGAATTGATTGTAATAATGATAATCACAGTCACTGTGGTCATCCCTGTGTACTGAGTGGTTCCTAAGTGCCTGGCGTGAGGTCAAACATTTCTGACCTCATGTTAGCCTTGTAGAAACCCTGGGAGATTGCTGTCATTGGTTGGGCCCATTGTGTAGCAGAGCCACCGTCGCCCCACGGGGGATCACTGGCTCGTCTTAGGACACACAATTCGGGATCTGGACTCGGGTGGGGGGGGGGGGCCAGAGCCCTGGGGCAGCTGAAGGCTCTGCATAAGCCCATGTGTGTGTGTGTGTGTGTGTGTGTGTGTGTGTGTGTGTGTGTGTGAAACCTCCTCCCGGCTACCTCCGCGACCCACGCCTCTGTCCTCCGCAGGCCCTGAGCAGTAGCGCCTACAAGAGCGCCTCGCCCTACGGCTCCCTCAACAACATCGCCGACGGCCTCAGCTCCCTCACTGAGCACTTCTCGGACCTGACCCTCACCTCCGAGGCCCGCAAGCCCAGCAAGCGGCCCCCGCCTAACTACTTGTGCCACCTGTGCTTCAACAAAGGACACTACATCAAGGACTGCCCCCAGGTAAGGCAGCCCTGACTCGGGGAGGGCTGGCAGGCTCCCTTGCTGACCTGGGGCAACGCTGGCTTGTGGGCAGGCACCGTGGCCTCCCCAGGAGCCCTCCCCTCAGAGAGTGGCCCCCTGGCCCTCTGGTCACCACCATTTTGTCCCCCCTGCTCTTGCTGAGACAAGGCTGCTGGTGTGGATGCAACAGAGGCCCAGCTTGGGCCTAACTAGCTGGGTGGAAATGAGTGGGGGATCCTGGACCCCAACTGGGCCCCCAAATGAGGTTTTGCGCCTTTTTGTCTCCACCAGCTCCTGCGGGGTGGGTCCCCGTACGGTGGGGCAGGACGGGGCCAACGGCCTCCTCATAGCTCTCTGGAGGCCCCATCTGCTCACACTCACTCAGAAGGAATGTGGGCTCCCGGCCAGGAAGCCAGATGTGCGCCCCCTCCTCGGACCCCACCTCTGCCTCCTCAGCCTGCAGAGATGAGGGAAGGGGGTCCTACCCCACTCTCCATTCCCCAGACAGGTCCGGGAAGGCTCAGGCACCAAGGGATTGGGCATCTCTCTTGGGGTACATGGGGGCCAGGACATGGAGGGTGCTGGGGAGTGCCCCCCGCCTTACCCAGTGCTTCGCCGAGATGAAGTGGGACCTCTGGGGCAGATCCCAAACTCTTCCATAGACGTGGCTTTGGGATCCTGGGGGAAGCAGTCAGCAGCTGTCTTTTAAAAGACGGTATGAGATTATTGCTGATTTTTCCCCCTGTTTTTTTTCATATTTTCCAATTATTTTATACTGCGATGCTAGTTAGATTTGATAAATGTAGTAGAAATGGAGTCCTGGAGACTCGGAAGGTCCACATAGTATTACCTTCCAGATTTGGGGAGTCAACTGTGGCCGTGTAGGACTGAGTCCAGAGCCACAGGAGGCTGATCTGTGCTTGTTGCTGTCACACACACCAAGCTCTTCTCAGGAACGGCCATCCCAGGCTTCGGGTCCTGGCTTCTCAGAGTGCAGCCCACGGACCACAGCACCAGTATTTCCTGGGGCTTGCTAAAACCCATGAGTCCCTGACCCACCCAGACCTCCCTGGGTAAGATCCCCAGATGATGGGGTCCCCTGACCTGGACCCCTCACAGTGGGAGCTGGCCCACAGGGCCCACCTCAAGACCTGGTACCCCGCCTCTGGGCCCTGTCTCTGAACAGATGCAGTAAGCAAGAGGCCCTTGGCATGAGGAGCTCCCTGCAGAGATTGACCCCCACTGTCAGGGTTCTCTAGGTAGATGGGGGGCAAAGGGGCAGGTAAGGAACTCATGCACTGTGATCTTTGAGCTACTCAGTGGAGTAGCTGGATTTTCACCTGGGCAAGCCAGTGTCTTTTAAAAGCTGGGGCAGAGGGTCCTTCCCTTCCCAGCCCCGTGCTAATGCTGGTTCTTCCTGTATATGGATCATTATCTCTTAATTCAATGTCAGAAGTAGGAGTAGTGGTCCCATTTCACAGCTGAGTCTCCAAGAGATGAAGCATTGTAGAAGGGGTAGGACAGGTATGAGGACTCTGCTCGTGGGGCCTCTGTGTCCTGCCTCCCTGAACACCCATGCCACTCCAAGCTGAGTCTCCCTGTCTATGGAGCCTCAGTCTCTTTCTTGAGCTGGCTGAGACCTTTTCCTGACCCATCCCAAACCTGATTCTGCCCGGGACCCTGAAGGCCCAGGGATCCCCTACCCATTTCACAAGGAGTGGAATGACAGAGGTTCGCAGTCTTCCTCTCGTCCCCTGTCCAATGGGACTAGTGGGAACACTCTCCCACACAAGTGCTTGAGGATGCAAGGAAATGCCTAGCATGGTGCCCTGTATACAGGAAGCACTAAATAAATGCTGGCTAGAATAATTTATTTCTTCTTTGGGTTACCTTGAAAAGTGTACCTATCTTGCAAGGTACTAGGTAGTTTGGCAAGGCTGGGTTTGATTGGACTCTGTCCACGCCACCTCACCTGACCACAAGCTAGAGGGTTGGCATTGGGCTAAATTCGTCCCTGTACCCCCTGCTGTCTGACACCCACCCAAGACACTTCACCCAGCAGGAGCTCAGCACAAGTGCTCCTGAAGGAAGGGAATGGGTTTACAAGTCTTTTATAAGCCATGGAAGGAAGCCTGTGTCTCAAATGAATGATTGTATGAGTTTGACATAAATAATATGAAAAAGATTCTAGAATGTTCTTTTTTTCGGTAATAGCCTTAATGAGACAGAATCCATTCACCATATAATTTACCCATTTGAGATGCATAGTTCAGTGATTTTTAATGCACTCAGGGTTGTATAAACCATGACCATCAGTCTCAGAATCTGTTTTTCAACTCAGAAAAAGAGCTTCATACTCGTGAGGAATCCTCTCCTGATGGTCCATCCCCACCGCATCGGCTCACCTCCTTTCTCTCCCTCTAGAGAAATGGAGTGGTATAATAACGTGCATCTGGTGACTGGCCTTCTTCACTGAGCATGACATTCTCCAGGTTCATCCTTGTCACGTGTGCCCGTTTCTGTGATTTGGGAAGTGTTCTATCATGTTCTAGTCTCTGGATGAGACTGAGGAGAGTGATCATTAATTCTCCTTTCGAGGTCTGGTAGAATTCACCTCTGAAGCCATCTGAGCCTGGGCTTTCCTTTTGTGGGGAGATCTTTGACGACTAGTTCCATCTCTTGTTCTGGATCTGTTCTGAGTGTGTATTCCTTCTTGATTCAGTTACTACAGTTTGTGTTTTTCTAGGATTTTGCCTGTTTCATCTAACTTATCTAATTTATTGGCTTACCATTGTTCCTGGTGTTCTCTTATAATCCTTTTTATTTCTGTAAGGTCAATAATAACGTCGCCTGCTTCCATTTCTGATTCTTGTAATTTGAGTTTTCTCTCTTTTCTTGGACTGATCTAACTAACTAAAGGTTTGCCAATTTTGTTGAACTTTTCCAAGAACTAACTTTTGATTTAGTTGATTTTCTCTGTTGTTTTTCTGTTCTCTGTTTCATTGCTTTCCACCCTAATCTTTTTGTTTTTTAATTTTTTTAAATTTTAATTTGTTACGTATGACAGCAGAAGGCATTACAATTCATATTACCCATATAGAGCACAATTTTTCATATCTTTGGTTATACACAAAGTGGAGTCACACATTCATGTCTTCACACATGTACTTGGGGTAATTATGTCCATCTCATTCCACCGTCTTTTCCTACCCCTGTGCCCCCTCCCCCTTTCCCTATCTATCTAAAGTTCATTCCTCCCATGACCCACCACCCCCTGCAACCCCATTATGAATCAGTATCCTTAAATCAGAGAAGACATTCAGCATTTTTTTTTTTTTTTTGGTGGGGGACTGGCTAACTTCACTTAGCATTATATTCTCCAACTCCATCCATTTCCCTGCAAATGTCATGATTTTATTCTCTTTTAATGCTGAATTCCACCCTCACCTTTTAAAACATTGTGGTAAAATACACATAACATAAAATATATCATCCTAACCATTTTTAAGTGTGTTAAATACATTCACAGTGTTGTGCAAACATCACGACTGTCATTCACAGAACTTTTTTTTTTTTTAATCTTGTAAAACTGACTCTGAGCCCCTTAATCACCCCCCCCTTTTCCCCTCTCCCCTCCTGGTGATCACTATTTCACTTTCTGTCTCTGAGTTTGACTTCTCTAGATGCCTCATAGAAGTGGAATCATACCATATTTGTCTTCAGGGCTCATTTCACTTAGCATAATGTCTCCGTGGTGTATCCACATCTTAGCAGGTGTCAGAATTTCCTTTATTTTATTTTTTATTTTTTGTTTTAGTTGTAGTTGGACACAATACCTTTATTGAATTTCCTTTATTTTTAAGGCTGAATAATATTTCATTGGATGGATATACCACATTTGTCTGTCACCCATTCATCAATGGGGATACTTCTACTTTGGGGCTATTGTGAATATGGGTTTGCAAATATCTCTTCAAGTCCTTGCTTGATTCTCCACTCTGACCTTTATAATTTCCTCCCATGATCTTGCTTTGGGTATAGTTTGTTCTTTTTCTATTTCTTGAGGTAGACGATTAGGTTACTGATCTTGTAACCTTCCCTTTTCAGTTAAGATGTTTGCAGCCAGGAATTTCCCACAAAACTGCATCCCATAAGTTTTAGTCTGTTGTGTCTTTATTTTCGTTTATCACAGAGTATCTTCTTCTTCTTCATGTGTTTCCTCTTGACCCACTGTTGTTGAGGAGTGGGTTGTTTGTGAATTTTCCAAATATCTTTTAATGATTTCTAACTTTATTCCATTGTGGTAAGAGAAAGTTTGAATTATTTATCCCTTCTAAACTGATTGTGGTTTGCTGATTGTGTGGGCTGTCCTGGAGGCTGTTCTATGTGCACTTGGGAAGAATGCATTCTGTTGCTGGGTGGAGTGTTCTGAGGGTGTCTGTAGAGACTGGGTGGCTTAGAGTGATGCATCTGTCTCCTTTTGCCTTGTTGATATTCTGCCCCATTCTGTCCATTATTTTCAGTGGGAATATTGAAGTCTTCAGCTATTATTTTTGAAGTATCTGCTTTTTTTTAATGCTACTTTTTTTTTGCTTCATGTATATTTGGTGCTTTGTTCTTAGGTGCATGTATGTTTCTAATTGTTTTGTCTCCTGATAGATTGATCCTTTATCATTCTAAAATATCCTTTTATATCTCCAGTAATATTTTTTTTTGTTAAAGTTTACTTTTTCTGATAGCAAATTCCCAGTTTTCAATGTTGCTACTGGCTTTTCCTATTCTTTTACTTCTAATTTGTAGCTGTGTTTGAATCTAAAGTGTGTTTCCTGGGGACACCATATAGCAATTGCTTTTTGTTATCCAGTTGTTACTGGCAGGCAAGCCGGGAAACTGCCTGCATTCCAGCTGGCTGGATTCAGCTCCCCCAACCCACGTCCCTAGCTACAAAATAAGCAAAAGATGCAAAAAGGAAAAATGAATTTAATGCAGTTGATCAAACTGGAGAGAAACAGTTAGATTGTTTTTCTTGTCTTATAGAAGTGGTTATCATTTGTAGAAACAAAACCCAAGAGATACACATATGTAGACTTAGCTAGGCTGTGCTAGCCAGAGAGCTCACAGGACTGCAGTTTCCTTGGTGCCCACCTGGGTCAGGTAGTTTTCTATTTCCATTCTCAGCACAAGGAAGTTCAGGAGCTAAAACAATACAGAACTTCTAACTTTAAAGGGGCTCTGTTTCACAATCTGAGGATCCCTGCCTTTTGATTGGATTCTTTAATCCATTCATATTTAATGCTATGATAGAGGCAGTTGGATTTCTGCCTGGCATTTTACTTTTTATTTCCTAAGTCACTCATGTTTTTGTTTCTCTATTTCTCTCTTATTGCTTTCTTTGGCACTAATTTTCTAATGTAATATTTTAATTTCTTTAATTTTTCATGATAGTTTTAGTCATTTTTTCTAGGTCACTGTAGGGCTTATCTTATCATCTTAACTTACAAGAGTGACATATAAACATATAATTCCTACGTAGCTCTGCTCTCCAGTGTCTTTGGACTTTTCAGCCATCTCACTATGCTGAGTCTGTGTGTAGGCATCTCTGTTTACCCTATTTAGATTTTGTCGAGCTGCGTGGATGTGTTGGTTAAAGTTTTTTTCTTTTTTTAAAATTAGATTTGGAAAAATTTCAGCTATTATTTCTTTAAATTTTCTTTCTGCTCCATCAGATCTTCTCTTCTGTGGAATGATTTTTAAATGATTCAAAAGTTTTTAGAATCCTCAGTCATCCAACTGGGCTGGACTTCACCTCCCCCTAGTCAGTCCTGAGTCTGCCCATGAGCCCAGGGATCCGAGGGAGGCAGCAGAGAAGGTGAAGCCCAAGCCCTGGCTGCAGCGGCCACACTAGTGGAGTCCAGGAGCCGGGACTTGTGGCCTATGAGTTGATTCTTTTCCAACCTTAAGATCAGGGTAAAGGTGTTCAGAACTCCACTTATCTGACGAATAGGCCTCACCCGTTCCTAAGGCCAGTGTGATGGGGACTGGGCACATCAGGAAGACAGGGAGCCCCTAAAGCAGAGGTGGAAGGTGCTGGAGACCAATTCTAAATGTGTCTGAAGGAAATTCTCTCCTCATGGGAGGAGAGACCAGCGTTCCATCTCTAGCTAATGTCAGCACTGACCCAAGGAGTCTCAGGAGACAAGAGTGTCCACCACGTGGTGCTTAAAAACACAAGCTCTGCCTTCCCCACAAGGTGTGCCAGCCACTTGCCTAGAGCTGATAGTAAAAGCTTCTGAACGAGTTCATCACCGAGTTTAGCATGTTATATGCATTAACTCTGTCAGTACCCTCAAAAACCCTCTCAGGTACATGCTAGAGATCCCCAAATGCCACTGGGTAAAACTGAGGCCCAGAGACGTGACTTGCCCCAAGGTCACACAGCAGGTGAGTCTCAAGGCTGAGGCTGGGGCTCAGCTCCTGCTGATCCCAAAGCCCAATCTTTGCCACTTACACCCTGCAGTCACCCTTTGCGTTCAGACTTCCATCTCCACTGTCATTCCCAGAAAGTTTGGGGTTCTTCAAAAGAAATTTTCTTCAAAAAATGAGCTGCTGGGAATAAAGAGGGTCGAGGACCCTGCAGACAGATGCCAGACCTGCCTGGTCTCACCCAGTCTCTGTGCCCCATAATGGGCCAGCATCAGGGCGCCTTCTGCCCTCTTGGAGTCAGGGAGGTCAGGTGTGGCTCGGGTGGCAGCAGACATGCATCGACGGCAGGGAGGCACGGTTGTCATCTGCTGGCTGCCTGCAGGGTCACCTGGGTGTCTTGCCTTGGCTTCTGCACACCGATGGGGCAGGACCACAAGGACCTAAGTTTCAGTGTCCTTCTTTGAGCCCACTGCACTTGCCTATGTGGTATGACTTTGCAGCGGGGGCTTTGAATTGCAGCCCTTCCTGGGCACCTGCTGGGTGCCAAACCTTCGCTGGATAAGGCCTGACCTTGTCCTCAGGGAGACACACAGAGCAGCGCTGGCCATTCTGGGTGACCAGGGCTGCCACAGAGGTTTGCCGAGTGAGAATCCAGCTCTGCCTAGGCTTCGGGGAGGCCTCGGAGAGGAGGAGGCGGGGCCTGGGGTGGGGCAGGCTTCCAGGCCAGGCTGTCAATAACTGGAATATGCTTTCTGGGCAGCGCCAGCCGTTGGCCAGGGCTGGCACTCCCGAGGGGGGAGCGGAAGGTGTGGTTGGAGCAGGTGGTGAAGGGCCTGCGTGCCAGGCTGCACAAACTTGGACTGAACCTGGAGGGCAGGGAGAAGCCATCCAAGGGTTTTCGGTGACAGGCTGGCATTAGCATTTTGAAGGATCGTGATAGTGGCCGTGGGAGGCCGGGCTGGAAGGGAGAAGGCTGCTGCGGAAACCAGCCATGAGCAGGGATAGGAGATGGTCAGACCAGGTCCAAGACAGGGAGCGCAGAGGTTGCAGGGTGGCATTTGTGGATACCTCAGTAAACAAAAGAGGACAGGTCCCCACTCTGAGCTGGCGTTCTGTTGTTGAAGAAGGACCATAAAGTGCAAATCCAGAAAAATCAAGGGAATATCAAACGTAATGGAGACTGTGAAAATGTTCCTGGGTAGGCCCTGCCAGGGTGGTTTCTCCAGGAGGAACAGGAGGGACAAGTGCCCAAGCCCCTGATACTTTTGGGGTTCCACAGAAACGTTTCCATTTGTATTTAAGGCCAGAATAGAAAGTTACTATAACAATGATGAATTTATAATGATGAATCCACCTTGGATATTTATCTTTATACTTACACAATCAGGAACTCTATTATATGGAGGAAGGGGCCCACAAGGCAAAAGTACCTATGGATGCAAGCTCAGAGTGCAGTCCTGAAAAGAATCTGGGGGCTGCTTTCTATTGGATGGCTGTGGTGGGCCCCTCTGATGATATGACATGAAAACTCAAGATGCTACCTTTTCTCTAAAACTCAGAATCCACATGTCATTAGTAAGGACCCTGATGCCGGTGTGGGAGGTATCTTGTTGTGCTCAGAGGAAACAATCTCAAATTTATAAACCAAAGATCAGAGTTCAGGTTCTAGCTCTGCATAATACTGTTCTGTGCAACCTTGAGCAAGTCACTTCACCTCCCTGGGCCACCTTTCCTCATCTCCAATTTGGAGTTGATGACTCACTCAGCACCTGTGTGGGAATAGAGCCTAGGGCAGGGTCGGGGAAGTACACACAGGATCCAATGTCCTCTCCCTAAGCCCTCTACTCTTTCTAGCCACCTCCAGCCTGGCCCCCACCCTTCAAGAAATTCTCCAAGCCCTCAGCCTCCATCAGGCCCAAGGCATTTGGGGGGAGCAGTGGTTACTCCTTTGGGGGAGGCCTGAGGAGTGTTGTCACCTGCGCCTCCTGTGTCCAGCTAAGAGACGGGCACCATGAGAGGTCTGGGAAGGGCCCGAGCCCCGGGGAGCTGCCATTCCTGAGTCAGCCTGCCCAGGGCTGCTAATGAAATCCAGATGTCCCAGAGAACACAATCATCACCCCCACCCATCTGGCAGCTCGGGTTTCTTGGAGATTGCAAAAGAAAAAGAAAAATAGAGCAGGGAGAGAACTGAGTCCCAGAGCCGCTGAAACCTTAGAGGCGGGTGTGAGGGATGCAAAGAGTCTCAGGGTCCTGCTGGGGGAGGGGCGCAGGGGAAGCTGGCCAGGCCTCCTCCCCAGGAAGGCCCGACCCTGAGGGCTTGGGGTGTCCAGAGACAGCAAGCAGGGACGGCCAACCACGTCTGACCCTCGCCTGGACCCTGCCCGCATGGCAGCTCTGGCTGATCTCTGGGTTCAGAGGGGCTGCAGCCCAGGCAGGGGCAGGCAGAGAGGGACTGAGGGTATGTGGGCGTTTTCCTGCAGAACTCAGACCCAGGGCTAGAAGCTCTTGGAGCCCCACGGCTGAGTGTCATGGAGGGCAGAGGGTGAGGGGTGGAACAGGGTGGGAGCCAGGCCCCTTCCTTCCCTGAAGCCTGCCTCACACATGACCTTAGCAAGGTCCATGTGAAGATAGGTTCTCAGGCTAAAGACGTGTAAAGTCCTTGGTTAGTTAGCCCAGGTTAGACCTGCTCTGATTTGGACATGGTTTGAGTTCATGTGCTGGGAGCTTGGTCCTCAGTGTGGCGAGGTGAGAGGTGGTGGACCTTTGAGAGCTGAGTCCTAGTGGGAGGTGATTAGGTCACTGGGCACCACCCTTGAAGGGGCTTAAGGTCACTCTCCTGGGAAAAGATTTTATAAGAGAGCAAGCCTGGTCCCTCCCCTCACTTCAGTTCCTGTCTCTGCCCTGTGGTCTCTCCCTTTAAGCTCTCACCATGAGGCCTTCACCACAACCTGTGCTGGGCTATTTGCACTTTTGGCCTCCAAAACTTGTGGGCTAAGTCAATCTCTCTCTCTCTCTTTTTTTTTTTTTTTTTTTTTAGAAATACCCAGCCTCAGGTATTTCATTATAGTAACAGAAAACAGATAAGACCCATCAATGAGCCAGGGGGAAACTGGGTATTTTTACAGAGTCTGAGAGGACGGCAAGTTATAAAAAAATTCTATAGAGGGAGAGAGGTGGGAAGGGAGGAAGAAAGGAAGGAAGAGATGGAGGGAAGTAGGGGAAGAAAGAAAACCACAGACAAAAGGCCCTGTAACCACTAGGCAATGGAAGTAGCAGAGAAAGTGTGGCTGCGCTCTCTGCACATTTTAAAACCAACTGCAGACGGGAGGAGGGAGGAGGAGGAAGGGCCAGCGTGCAGCCGGTGATCCTCACTGCCCATCACTCCTGCGGGTACTGCTGGGGATCCTCTGCCGCCGGGCGGGCTGGCTGGCCAGGGCCTGGCTGCGGTGTGCAGACACTTGGCACAGGACCTGGAATGCCAGAAGCACTTCGGGAATGTCAGCGGGGATGGGCGTTGCTGGGGGCTGCAGTGTGACTGCTGCATGGCAGGTGGTGGCTTTGGTGGAGGTGCTGAGGGAGGGTCGTGCCCCAGGCCTGGTGTCTGGGGGCCCAGTGCTGCCCCAGCCCCTCCCGAGGCCCCTCGGCTCCAGGGCCTGCCGTCAGTTCCTAGCTCTGCCTCTTCCTAGCTGTGCGTGCGCCTTCAGGGGAAAGAGCCAGTCTATCTAGGCCTCAGTTTCTCCCTCAATGACACTAAAGAATCCTGCCTCCTGGGATGCTGGAGCGGGATAGGTCACCTCAGGTGAAGTGCTGGGGGGGAGCGCCTGGCCCCTCCATGGACCATGAGTGTGAGCTGTCACCATCGTGACACGTTTGGGAGGTCTGAGGCCTGAGAGGGCTTGGGGGTTCCACAGAGGGGCCTCCAGCCTCCCTCCCACCCTCCTTCCTGGAGAAAGGGGCCTGCCATTCCAGGATGGGTGGCAGGGAGGCCTGTCAGGGGGTGTGGGAGGGAGCGGGAAAGGCTCTGGTGACTTTTGGGGTCACCCAGGTTTGCTTCCAGGTCTGTGGCCTGGCCTATCCCACAGGATGGGGAATGGAAGCTCTGCCCTGCCCCGGGGCGGGGGGCCTCCAGAGGAGGCTGAGGGGTCATGGAAGGTGCCTGCTACAGCCTGTGGCTGTCAGCGCCCCTCTGGGACAGGCCGAGGGTGGGCTCACCAAGTGTCCACCCTGCCTGGCTCAGAAAGAGGGAGCAGCTGCCGGGCTGGGGGAGGGATGCGGAGTGGAGTGCAGGGTGTGGGGCTTCAGGCAGCCTTCCTGCTGTCTGGCAGGGCAGGAAAGAGCCTAGGAGGGCCAGTTTCACATCCTCCGCGGCCAGTTCTGCTTTAGACAGGATCACAGATGGCGAGGAGCCTCCCCGCCCCGGGACTCTCAATGTGTCTGGGTCTCACCTTCTCCATCCTCTGCCCTGGGCCTGGAGGGACAGGGACGCGAGCAGAGTGGGTGGTGGGACCCATCCCTAGACCTGAACTACTTGTGAGGCCGACTGAGTGGAGCCCTGGGGTGAGAAACCGCATCAGTATTAGTCGGCTGTTTGCTGCTGGCCTTATGAAGACATTTATTGAGCGGGGAGCCCAGAGACTCACAGTGCAGGTGCACGGCACAGCTCTGGCGAGGGCCAGGAGGGAGAAACCCAGCTTGTGGCCTTTTATAGCCACCCTCTCAGAACCATCCAGGAAAACGCCTTTGCTGCCTTTCAGGGGTGCACCTCAGTGATCTAAGGACCTCCCCGTAGCACCGTCCCCAGGACCAAGCTCCCAACATATAGCCCCGTGGGGACACAAGCCACTTCCAAACCGTGAGCTGGCTAGCTCCCCAGTGCCCGCTCCTGCAGGCAGCTTTCTCTGGTCTCTCCTGTTCTGCAGGCAGCAAAGACTGACCTCTGCAGAATGCTAACGCGAGGCTCGGCATCCGTCTCGTGAGGCCACTGGACCTCCCGAGTCTTATCCATCCCGTTTGTCCACTGAGGCTCATGGGCCTAGTGGGAGGGACGGTGCAAGGGGAGGAGAGGCAGCCCAGGCTGCTGCAGGCTGCAGTGCTCCCCCTTCCTTGCCCCTCCCGCCCCAGCAGCGCTAGCCACAGGCACTGGACAGTGGAGCTTTTCCAGCCTCCAGACCTTTGCTCCTGCTGTGCCACCTGCCTGGGGTACTCTTCCTTGGTTTCTCCTGTTGCCCCCAGAGCCCAGCCAAGCCACCTCTGTGGGTGTCCTCCCCCCACCCCCCGGCCAGGCCACTGCAGCCCTCAGGAGTCTGGTCTGTGGCCTGGCCTATCCCACAGGCTCAGGTCGCCATGGAGAGCCAGAGCAGGGGCTAGCACAGTCCCCCCCCAGGCCCCTGGAGAGCCCCCGAGGGCCTCGGTCCTCCTAGGCGAACTGGAGGCAGGACAGGGAGTTAGTTGCAGGATGGGGATGGGATGGGGATGGGGCTGCTCCTTGCCGAGGTGTTTGGTTGCCATCAGCCACAGGGGACTTTACAGGTAGGAGGACAGCCAGGTGACCTTGAACAAGCCCCTCCTGCCTTCAGCCCCTTGCCACACGGAAGTGTTCACTCTATATGGCGGACCCAGGAATATGCCCCCAGCCTGTCCCCTGGCTGCTGTGTGGATCCTCCAGCTAACCGCGGAAAAGTTCCCAGCAAAGTTGAATGAAGGAAGGGGGTCCTCAGAAGAAAAAGAAATTTATTTGTGAACACACAAAGTCCTGCCTCAACGTCTGCTCCTTGGCTCGGCAGCAGGGGCAGCACCAGGAGCTCATCAGAGCTGCAGAGCACTGCCCCCCGCCCCCCAGGCTGCAGAAGCCAGGCTTTCACAAGCTCTCCAGGTCACTCATGGGCACATTCAAGTTTAGGAAACACTGTTCTGCAGCATCCTGACTCCTACTTCCCCATTCCTGGGGGGTCAGCCCTTGGGCTTCTTGCTAGAGCCTGATAGGGGATCCTGGCTGGAAATTCCCATCTCACTAGAGAAGACACCCTGGCCCAGCAGGACCCCTGTTTTGGAGGCTGTTTATGGAACCAGGATTGTGTCGAGAGCACTGAAACATCCAGAGGCCTTGACAGCCTCTGTCCATCTAGCAGTCCCCCATAAGGCCACCCCAGTTTATTTGGGAGTGTGGTCCCCACCAGAGGCAATGAGACTGCAGGACCTGGAACAGGGTTAGGGATGAGGAACCAGATCAACTTGGAGGCAGGAGGGCAGGGTTTCCCCTGAGCAAGCCAAGGGCATTTGTGCCCACAGTCTCTATCATCATGCAGCAGGGTACTGAGAAACTGCAGCTGGAATGTTTCAGGTTAGACACAATGAGCAGCTTCCTAATTGACCAGGAACAAAGTAGCAAAAGTCCTGAGGGTTCCACCCACTTAAATATTGGCCCTGTTGTGGGAGGTCAAGAGGCAGAGCCAGGAGGGGTTCGCAGCAGTCCTCTGTCCAGCCTCGCACCTTGAGGTCATTGACCTGGAGGCCAAGAGACTTGTCTGAGGCCACACAGCAAGCTAGTGATGGATGGCTGGGACCCTGGTTTCTGACTGCCTGTGCCTGGGGCTTCTCTTTACCCCAGGCCTCCTGGTGGGCTTTGAGCGTGTGGGGGAGGGAGCCTGGCAACTCTCTGTGGTTCACTCTGACCTGACCTGCTTGGTACCTAAGACCCCTAGGGACACCCTGGGGGCAGGGTCCTGTGAGACAGGTGCAGTGATTTGAGGATAGAACCCCGGGAGCCAAAGGGGTACAGGTGAAGGAAACAAGAGGCCCAGGCGGGTTGATCTTGATGTAGGGGCTGGGGAACATCACTGGGGTCCTCGGGCCAGTGACTTTTAATTGCAGTCTGTTTCCCCGTCTGTAATATGGAGGACAGATGAGACGAGGTCTGTGGTTCTCAACAGAGACTTCACATTAGAGTATCCTGGGGTGTTTCGGTTTGTTTATTTTGGGGAGTGCTGGAAAGTTTGATTCTGTAGGTCTGGGGGAGGCCTGGCCACGGGCATTTGGTCAGCTCTTCAGGTGATTCTGATGAGCAGCTGGGCAAAAGCACGTGCCCAGGTCTGAAATGGTGTGGACCTCAGGCAGGGGGTGATCAGGGCTCTGCAGCTATGCAAAACCATCTTATTCTTCTGAGTCGTGGCAGTGAAGATGACAAGGTTCTGCAAAAACGTTGCAGGGGGTCCTGCTTCTACCACCTTCTGATGTTCATCCCAGATTCCTGGACTGTGTGATCACTAAGTTTTATCACTCAGCCGGGCTGCCCACACTGGGTGACTCTGACGCTCAGTTGTTCTGAATCGTGTGGTTTTGAGTCTGAGTTCCTCCGTCAGTGCAGATCAAGGTGGTGTGGGTCTGAGCCTCCCATCAGACATCCCTCTGGGTGTCTGATGTGCTGTTGTTATTGTTCTTTGAAATGAAGATTCTCCACATCTGTGATCATAACACGTTATTAGCCTGAATTCTAGAGATTCCAGGCATCTAAGTTATTATGGCACTAACATTTTGTAAAATTCTAAATTCAGCAACACTGTGTAGTATCATTCCTTCTGGGCAGTTGGCAGCCAGGGCCCAGGGCCTGGCCTTTGTCTCCCTGAGACAGGGCGGTGATTGTGTGAGCTTGGACATGCGCCCCCTCTCTCCTGATCTGGAGGGCCTCTCTTGGGAGAAGGAGTCGGGGTGGGGAGAGCAGAGACCCCCATGGAGCTCCTTTGGCTTCGGCTCTTCCTCCAGCACTGGCAATGGAGGAGTAGAAGGCAGAGCAAGTGAAAGGGGCACGTCTGACCATGCAGCAGGCAGGACAGCAGGATAGATGTGCAGCAGCAGCTCTCAATTGCTCCTTGCATCAGTTCCATCTCACAGTACAGCTGTCAGTCCCCAGAGTGCAAGATCAGGCTTAGATGGTAGAAGCTTTTGCACCTAGAAACCTCCCTACACACACACACACACCCAACTCTGGATGGGAAAACTGAGGTCCAGGAGGAGGTGACTGCCCTGATAGAGTTGCTGCCCAAGCCCAGGACTCCTAATTGCTGGCCATCACGACATGGCTCTTTGCATGACCCTTCCCAGGCCAGACTTTTTGCACAAAGCCATCAGCCTTCTGTAGGACTGACCTTCAGGTCCCCCTGAGGTGACAGGAGTCAGCTCCGCGACTCAGGATTATTCATGTACAGCCTGTAGCCTGGCGATTTCACCAGGCCCAGGAGGGGATCTTGCCGTCCCAGGTGACCTCCTGGGCCGTTTCCTACCAGCCGAACCACACAGGCCTTGGTTTCACTCCCCCAGGACTTGTGCACAAGTGTGACAGCGCCTGGCCTGCAGGTCAGGCAGGAGACAGGGTGGGCTGGGAAGAGTCAGGTGTGAGCTGTCCCTCGCTCACTGTGGGACCTTGAGAAAGTCCCTACACAGGGACTTTCCTGGCTGGGGGCTGGTGAAACTCACAGAGTCACAGTGAGGATTTCATGAGGTCTCACACAGGCAACCTTGGCACACTAGGAGGGAACAGGGGCTTCCATGACCACCTCCAGCTGCCAATCTCAGCATAGAACGCATCTTGAAGAGGGGCTTGCATTTGCTGGAGGAGACTGGGGGGGCTCACTTATGCTCACTCAGAGGGAGCAACTATGCATTTCAGACTCCCTGGGGTTTTCAAAAGTTTAGCAGGCTAGCGCAGGAGGGCGGAAAGGTCTTGGATATCTGAGATTCTAGGCAAGTATGAAGACGTTGCTGATGATGATGGTGATGGTGATGCAGGTGATGATGGTGATGGCTTTGGTGATGATGGTGATGGTTATGATGGTGGTGGGGGTGGTGATGATGGTGATGATGGTGGTGATGATGATAGTGATGGTGATAGTGATGGTGATGGTGATGACAGTGGTAGTGGTGGTAATGATGGTGATTGTTGTGATGATGATGATGATGGTGGTGATAGTGATGGTGGTGATAATGGCTACTATTTACCAAATTTCCAAATATGTGTTAAGTACTTTGCACTCAAAAGTATAGAAATTCTTCACTACCCACCAGATAGCTATTGCTATCCCCAATTGAATGTTGGAAAACTAAGGTTCAGAGAGATTCACAGACTTCCCCAAGCTCTTAATAAATGACATCAGCAGGATTTGAACCTGGATCTCCAGAGCTACATAGCCAGAGCTCTCCCTTGGCCCGTGGTGGGATGAGAGGCTGCAGGGCCACAAGTTGGACAATGGCCAACCTCCAGTGGGGCCACAAGCAGGGCACGCCAGGGAAGCAGAGGACTTTTGTCAGAAGAGCTGGAGCTGTTGTAGTTTCCCCTCCATCAGTGTAGTCACAATTTTCCATGTGGCTCTTGCTGTCACTTTGGAAATTCAGAGCTACCTGTGATGAGTCCTGAACCTCCTCCAGCCTGCCTTGGCTGGTGAAGAGGGGCCTAGAGCAAAGGCCTTTGCACAGCCACACACACACACACACACACACACACACACACACAGTACGTGTGCACGCTCTCAGGAGGTCTCCCTGGCGCACCTTGCAGCCCCACCAAGATCTGGAGGTTAGCTGCAAGCTCTGCCAACCACCTCACTTGGAGTCCTGGAGTCTCTTGCTCTGCTCTTGGGCATGTGTTCCTCTTTCAGTTGGTGATGGTAGTGGTAATGGTGATGGTGGTGGTAATGGTGATGGTGGTGATGGAGGTGGTGGTGGTGATGGTGATAGAGGTGGTGGTGGTGATGGTGGTGATGTTGATGGTGGTGATGGTTGTGATGGTAATGGAGGTGGTGGTGGTGGTGGTGGTGATGGTTGTGATGGTGATGGAGGCAGTGGTGGTGATGGTGGAGGTGGTGGTGGTGGTGGTGGTGGTGGTGGTGGTGATGGTGATGGAGGCAGTGGTGGTGATGGTGATGGAGGTGGTGGTGGTGATGGAGGTGGTGGTGATGGTGGTGGTGGTGGTGGTGGTGGTGATGGTGGTGGTGGTGGTGATGGTTGTGATGGTGATGGAGGCAGTGGTGGTGATGGTGATGGAGGCAGTGGTGATGATGGTGATGGAGGTGGTGGTGGTGATGGTGGAGGTGGTGGTGGTGGTGGTGATGGTGGTGGTGGTGGTGATGGTGGAGGTGGTGGTGGTGATGGTGGTGGTGGTGGTGATGGTGGAGGTGGTGGTGGTGATGATTGTGATGGTGATGGAAGTGGTGGTGGTGGTGGTGATGGAGGTGGTGGTGGTGATGGCGGTAGTGATGGTGGTGATGGTGGTGATGGTGGTGATGATGGTGGCGATGATGGTGATGGTGGTGGTGATGATGGTGATGGTTGTGGTGGTGGTGGTGGTGATGGTGATGGTTGTGATGATGGTGATAGTGGTGGTGATGATGGTGATGGTGGTGGTGATGATGATGATGGTGGTGGTGCTAGTGATGGTGGTGAATCTGGCTGGTCATGGAGGGAAGTACATTACCTGTTGCTCCCTGTGTGTGCACCGTGTGCCTGGCAGGCCCAGCTCTCTACAAAGGCCCAGTGCTCCAGGTGGCAGAGCCAGGAGCCTTTCCCCAGGGTTTCCTCGTGCCAAGGATCCAGGTGGCTCTTTTCACTCCTGGGATTCCAGTCTTCTGAGCTACTGGGAGTCAGACGAGAGCTGGAGAGGGTCAGTGCCCAGTAAGGAGCACATGGCATGAGCTCCAGGGTCTGGGGATACTGTCTTTGCTGAGGACTTACCCAGGTCTCTGCCCTGGTGCCAGCCCCCTGGAGAGGTGGACAGTGGCAGACTGAAGAGCCCTCCCCTGTGGCCTGGCAAGGAAGACCATGGGGTTCAAGCCTTCTCAGACACATGACAGGGTCCCAGCAGAGCATGGCAGCTCCAGGAGGAGTTGGGGAGTGTCTGGAAGCCGCCTGGCCTTCCTTCCTCCCCACGTTTGCTTCAGACTTTTCCCTGGCACTGGTCTTGGTCCAGGCCTGAGCTACTCCTGCCCGTCTGGGCTCTGGGGCTGGAGACCTCTCACCTCCCTGGCCGCGGCCACCCTGTCTGCTAAGCACAGGGCCAGCGGGAAGCGCAGCCAGACCCTCGCACTTTGTGGTGCCCCGTTCACACTGAGTGACCAGGAGGGCCTGGTGGCCTGCCCTCGGGGCTCCAGTTTCACTCTCTCCTGGGTTTCCTTCCACTGTGGACTCAACACCTGTCCCATCCATTCTTCCTTCTTGGCTCAGAAGAATCGTTCTGGGGCCTGGCCGGCAGCTGGGAATGGTGGGGAGCCTGGGTCTGCCTCGTGCCCCTCTTCACGCAGCCTGGCTGTCTCTAGCTTGGCCTGCCCTGCCCTGAGCCGTGTGCCCACCTGCAGGGGAGCCCGTGAGTGTGCCATGAACACGTGGACGTGAGAGAGACAATGTGAATATAACACTGTGCCAGGTGCCTGGTCCTCCTTCATCTTGCACAGGCTCAGGTGACCATCAGGGACAGTAGCCACCCTGTGATGGGGTCCCAGGGGCCTCCCCATCCCCCACTGCCATCCCAAGGCATTCTGATATCCAGACCTTACACCAGCTTCTGTAGCCACATGGAGCCCTTTCCCCTGTGACTTACCTGGCTCCTCCTGCACTCCCTCTGTCCTCTCCAGCTCCCCAAACACAGGGCTCTGCTCTTCCCGAGCATGTCCCCCAGCATGTGAACCAGTGCTCGTGTATGTTACTTCAATCTATTCACTCATAATGTATTTACTGAGCACCTACTATGCACCTAGCTCTGTCCTAGGTATGAGGAAGTCTACTACAGTGAACAAGGAAGACAAGGAAAGATTGCAGCTAGTATTTTTGTGGGGTGACAGTAAAGAAACACACATAAATGGATAGGCCATGGTACAGGTTAAGTTCAAATAGGGTGGTCAGGGACAGCTTCTCTGAGGATGGGAAGAGAAAAATAAAGAAGCGAATGGTATGGCAATCTGGGGGAAGGGTATTCTTGGGAGGGAACAGCAAGTGCAAAGGCCCTGAGGTATGGCAAGGATGTGCATGGCCTGTCTGCTCCAGCTCAAGGGACCCCAGGCTTGTTGGGAAGGGCTGAGACACAGAGTTAGTTAGAAATGTCCCCACCATGGCTGGCCCTCCGTTCTCCCGCCTCCTCCCCCAGCTGGGCAGTTCTTCTCTGGGGAACACAGATGGGTGCTTGTCTTGAGAGCTCCCCCTCCTCCTGCCACTCTGAACACTTGCAGTGGGGACAGGAAGTGTTGGCCCTCGCCTCCCAGCTGCCCGAGTGGGACGCCACCGAGCCAGGCCAGCCTGCTCAGGGAGGGACAGAGGGCCTATTGAGCCCTCTCTCTGGCCCCTCTGGGACAATAGCCACACTGAGGACCGGGAACATCAGCCGGCATGCTGTCCAGGAAGCTGCCGGGCCGCGGCCTCCCCCTTCCGTGTGCCGCCCAACTCTTTCTGGCTCTCTGCTTAGCTCCCGATCTCAGGCTGAGAGAAGTGTCGGGATGGCCACGGTGCCCTTGACCTCCTCCCGGCGGCTCCCTGCCTTGTGCCAGACCCATGCTGGACCAGGGAATCAGAGGCCCTCCGAGGTCTCCGCCTGAGGGGCCTGGGAAGGAGCGAGACACACAACTTCAGGGAGCATCCGAGAGCTTCCCACACATGCGCACAGAGCGCGGTGGGTGGGTGGGTGGGCTGCGGGGAGGGTGGGAGGAAGGCTTCCTGGAGGAAGAGGCATGAAGCGATTCTGCAGCCAGGAGCAGGCTGGGAAGGCCCAGCACCCACGTGTCAGCAGGGCGAGAGCAAGGCTTGAGTCCAGAGGAGGAAGGCACAGTGGCCAGGCCACGTTAGGATTCACACTCTTCTCAAGGCTGGGTGCAGTCGAGTGGTGGGACATTTGTTCCAGAAGGATCTTGAGGAGTCCTAGACCAGGAATGCTGACACAAGTCACGTTGCCCGTACCAGCCCCTAGCCCCCAGCTGTGGGAGGGGGGCATCCCCACCACAGCTCTTGCCAACCAAGCTGGCGGGAAGCTTCAGAATCCTTCTCCACACAGTTCTCTGGTACCTGCCAGTTGGAGTGGACGCCCAAGATGAAGCCCTTGCCGTCCCGGGCCCACCCGGTCACCTCGTGGACAGTTGAGGAAACTGAGCCCAGGCAGTGGAGGAGCTTACCCAGGTCACAGAGGGTGCTGGGGGGTGTGCTGGGGGCAGGAGGGAGATAAGAAATGTCCGCCTTTAAGTGTTTGAAGTGGTAAAACTTGAGATACTGGGAATGGCCCAGATGGCCCTGGACCGACCCTGTAGTGTGACTACCCCCTCCAAAGAAGACCCCGTTAGCCTTGGCCCTAGCACCCCATTCCTTCCTCGTTCTCAGAACAGCTTGGATAATTTGCAAGAGATCCTTGTCTTGGTCCTTCCCTGACTCCCGTAAGTTCACTGGAAAGGGGTGGTGTCTGTCTCATTAACCACCTACTCTTGAGTGTACCCAGTACCTAGTTGTCGAGGGTAAGGATGGAGGGCCCCATGGCTGGCGAGATAAGTGTGTATGTGACAGTCACCCAGCGCCTTCTTCACTCCTGCGCTGGTTGTTTCGCACCCCCTGGCCTGCAGAGGACAAGCAGGACCCCTGGGGCAGGTTGGGCCCAGGCTGATCAGACACGTGCCGGTTTGTGGAAGGCACCCAGCCCAGCCAGGCAGCCCCCAAGCTACCGCAGGGACACTGAGGCCCAAGGAGCTAAGTCAAGAGCCGGGGATCTAGTAGGCAGAGCAGGGAGCTAAGCCCAGGTCTCTTGGCTTTGGCCAGGCTCCTGGGCACCCATCCTGGCCCCCATGCCTATAGCTCCAGGGCTGATTTTTCCCGACAGCTGGGCCCACTGGGAGCTGTGTGTGCCAGGGCCAAGGCAAGTGCCAGGGGCACAGGTGGGGGCAGGAGGTCCCTGCAGGCGTGTTCTTTTTCCGTCTTGCACAGACGGGGCCACAGCCCCCAGCAGCCAGGTCTGCTCTGTGGTCATTACTGGCAGTGATGGCTTCCAGATGACAAGGAGTCACAGGCTTGGGATTGGGCCAGGAGTGCCAGGCCAGCCCTCTCCCAGCACCCTGCTGCCAAGACACCACCTCCAACACCGCTAGTCCTGCCCCTGAAGAGCTGGCCCTTCTGCCCAGCCCAGGCTGCGGCCCTCTCAGACTTGCAACCAGCCTGCTCCTGAGCTCAGCAGCCCTGGCCCTGATCCCAGCTCCCTCCCACCCTGACTTCCTGTGAGGCTTGAGCAAGGCACCTGCCTTCTTTGTGACTCAGTTTCCTGAGCTGTAGGATGGGCATTTGGGGGCAGTGTGGAGACAGCTCCTGACAGACACTGCTGCTTCCACAGACTGATTAGTCGTCACCAAAATGGGACTCCGGCTTCCCCGGGGACTAGAGGTGCAAACTCTGGAGACGACCCCCAACCCACTGGTGAGGCCAGCTGTTCGTGTGACAACAGTGCCCCAGGTGTAGGCTCAAGGTACAGGCTCAAGTGTGAGTGAGGAAAACGTTGTGCCTTGAAATCAAGCCTCAGGCACCTGGAGTCAGACTAGAGCAGACTTCCCCGCTGTGAGAAGGAACCTGCCAATATCCTGGTGAGAAAAGTGGACTGCAGTTCCCTCCATGGCGCATGGTGGTGACCGCACTGTCTCAGGGCGGCAGTCAGCACCCAGCCTGGCCGGCCAGCTCCCACAGCGCCTGCAGCCTGGGTGCTCTGTGACGGGCATGGCACGAGGTCAGGCCTGCAGCTGGCGACCTGCTCCACTGTAGGAGCTGCGGGCACAGGAGGGTGCTGGTTTCCTTTGGTAGGTGTGAGGGATTACGAGAGAGGGCAGGACAGTCAAGGAAGTATCTAGAAGTAAGTGCAATTTCTACTGGATCTCACTGGGGCAGGATATGCAGCTAGTGGGACTGGGAAGTGCAAAGGTGGGTGTAAGAGTGACCCCCAGCCAGCCAGCCCCACTCTGGGTATGCACTTCCTCTTTTTTCTTGTCGGGGCACCAGCAGGATTATTTGTGGTGTGGGGGCTTCCCATAGACAAGGGCACAAAGAAGGTCAGAGCTGGAGGCCAGGCCGGAAGCTTGGGTTGTTGTGGGAGCCAACCAAGCCTTGGTTTAGATCCCAGCTCTGCTACTTTCAGGCTGTGTGACTTCAGTAAGATCTCTCAACGTCTCTGTGCCTTGGATTCCTCATCTGTAGTGGGGATGGAATGGCTGTTGAAGGTGATCCTGCCCACAGCAGCTGTCAGAGTTTTGCTTCTGGGGGTACCTGGGGCCCAGGAGGGGAACCAGCCATTTTGGGGACACTCTAATTTCCTGCTTCCTACAGAGCTGCCTGCACCAAACCCTCTGGGGACAGTGGGACGGGGTCAGTTTTGCACTGACTTCCAGCCCTTGGGGTCAGGAATGACCTAGCTGCAGGGCAGGGAATGTCAAGTGGAAAGGTCTTCGCTCGGCAGGGCTCCACCCTGAGGGGAAGAACCTGTGAGGTCTGCACGCCTGGCACCCCAGCTCTTGTTCTCTGATTCCCAACACCAGCCGACCCCAAGGAATCATGGGAAGAGCTGGCAAACACTGGGACGGCCACAGAAACCTCTTAACCCCTGCTCGGCCTGAGTCCAGTTACCACAAGTGACCTTGACACCAGTCGATGGCCTTCTGGACCTCGGGCAGCTCATACAGCAATGAGGGATTTGGACAAGAAGGACCAGGGTTCAATGCCTGCCACTTCCTTGCTTTGTGACCTTGGACAGGTGGCTTAACTTCTCTGGGCCTTCGGTTTCTCACCTGGAGCCATTTCACCATGGAGCTACCTCCATGTCTACTGCACGGCCAGCCTCTGCACCCGGTGGATGTAGCGCAGTCGGTACCTGTGTTGTCCTGTTGTCCTCAGCTCCGAGAGCTCCAGAGCTCACCGGTCCTCAGAGGTGAAGGCTCGCTTCTCCGCCTACCCCTCGCTAGCCAGATGAGGAAATGGAGGCCCCCGCCAGGAGGTGATTTGTGTGAGGACGCAGCCAAGTCTGGAAGTCAGACCTACAGCCTCCCGCCAGGCAGCCCTAGGAGCCCAGCCCCCCGGCTCCTGTCAGAGTAGCCCCAAACTGCTGACTCCAGCGCTTCACCAGCCAGGACAGACCAGAGCTCTTTTCTGGCACTCGGCCACCCTCCACGCCCTTCCCCCATCGCTATTTTCAGCTGAGCTCCCCTGTCCCCTCCTCCCGCGCTGTGGCCCTCACACCGAAAACCTCCTGGTGCCCTGAGGACTGCCCTTTACCCACCACCTTCCTGCCCCCGGGATTCGGGTAGCGCCTCCCCCCAGCGGTACAGCGGGCTCCCCACGGCCACCTTCTCCAGGCCTCCTCAGGGCAGCCTCAGACACAGACCAGGGACCAGGCACCAGGCAGCTTATGGAAATGGCGCTGCCAGCCAGGGTGGTCAGCAGAGTCCAGAAGGGGCGTCCTAGGAGAGGACAGAGCCCACCCAGGGTCAGCCCCACGCTGCCATCTCCTGCCTGTGGGGCTCCTGCCCCATCCTGGTCCTTGCTGTCCACCTCTCCCACCACGACATCTGCTCACGTCCAGGGACCCCTCCAGCTGCTGATGGGTCCTGAGGTCTGGCAGGGCCTGGGGCCCCAAGAGGAGTACGAGGCAGCGAGGGCCTCAGAGGGCCACCCCCACACACAGAGGCTCATGGGAGTCATCATGGAAGCTCTCCAGTGTCTTTAACTTCAGATGAAATCTCTGAGCCGGATGTCCTAGCCAGTCCACAGCCAAGCAAGGGGTGCAGGCCACAGCCTGGGAGTTTGGGGAGCCCAGCTTTCTTCAGGGGAGATACAGGAGGTTCTCGGCTGGAGAGCCAGCATGGGACTCCAGGAGGGCAGTGGACACTGTCGGGGGCAGGGAAGTGAGGAGGGTGCCCTAGAGATTGTCCTTGAAGGACACCTGGTCATTTACTGTGTGGGGGGCATAGGGAACCGCAAGAGCAAAAGCAAGGGGCGGAGTGGGGGGATGTGACTTGGGTTTTTATTCAAGCTTCAGTTTTGTAGAAGGGATTCGCAGAGGCTGAGGTCAGACGGTCAGCTGGGGACAGATGGGGAAGGGGCTCCAGCACCCTGTACGCTTCATCTCTGTCCTCCAGTGAGGGGGACCCTGAGCCTGAAGTGGCTGTCAGAGTACCTGCGGGGGACCTGGCTAGGCTGGACTGGGGTGTAGCAGGAGAGAAGGGGGACCAGAGGGGAAAGCACTTGCTGAACAGACAACACAGGCAGGGAAGCACAGGGACCTGGCTTGCCACTCAGCGCCACTGAAGGGATCAACAAACCGCTGGGTGGTTGCAAATCTCAGATCCACCCCTACGCAGCCACCCACAGTCACATGAGGGGAGGATGCCCGCGTCTTTTGCAATGCCTGTGATTCGGATGTTTTCCACCCTTTGGCCTGGCCCCTCTCCCACTCCCTGCCCTCGCTCCAATTCGTGGCTGGTTGGCGGGTGGAGGGAGGCCAGAAGCAGGAAACAGATAACCAGGGAGTGCTCGCCTGTGCATGTGATTCAGAGTCTTCACTTTCTGAAAGGTTCTGCCTGAGATTCCTGCAGATGGCCTGGTGGTGGTAGTGGGGGGGATTGGAGAGAGGGGTTCCTGGGCACAGCGCCTGGAGACCTGCCAGGGGCGCACAGGTCCTGGGGACCTGCGTTCTGTCCCTTCCTAAGTCTGTTTCCTCTTTCCCTCAAGTTGATTGATTTCCCGCATCACCCCGTGCCTCTCTTGGGTGCCTCTGGTCACACCCTGTCCCCTCTGCTCTGTGGGGCCCGCCCCGCCTCATCCCTTATTCCTGCCATCGCTGCTCTCTCCTCCCTCCTGGGCCTCCTCCCTCCCCTCTGTCTTTTCCTTTGCTCTCTGTCTCTATCTGGCCCCTTCTCTGCTCTCCACCCCCCTGCCCAGCTAAGCCCCCTCCCCAGGGCTTTCCTGAGGCCTTTTCCTGTCACTGTGAAAGCTCCCATTGTTCCCTGCACTTTGACAAACCCTAGTGTTGTGGAATCAGGATGGCATTTTTGCGGTGGCTTTGGGCTGGGAGTGGGTTGGGAGGGGTGCCGAGGAGGCTGAGCCTCTTGGGCCCATGCTGGGCTGCGGCAGGAGCCCAGAAAAGAGGAGAGGGCCTGGGGCCAGGAGGCCAGGCCGTCTGCGCTCAGACAAGGAGGCCCTTGAGGCTCCAGAGGAAGCCAGGGTGGCCGCTCACTGCGTCCTTCCTCCCTCCCAGCATCCTGCGGGCCCCTCAGCCCAGCCCACCTGTCCCTCTGACCGGCTGCTTCCTCTGGGGCATCCTGCAGCCTGCAGCTGCCTGGGACGGGCTAAGGCCAGCAGGGCCTCCCAGGGCATGTGTTTGTGGGGGTCTTGGGAGGGCCCCCAGCCGTGCGGCAGAGCACAGGGAGGAAGGGAAAGCACAGGTTTGGGCTCCCACCAACTTGACCTCGGATCTGACCCCCCTGCTTACCAGTCAGGTGATGTCGGAAGCTGCTGCCCGTCCTGAGCCTTGCTCCTCGCCTGCCATTAGGGACAGGAGCGCTGCCTCTGAGGGGCTGCTACAAGGATTAGAGATGACTTCGGGTGTCACCCACTGGCCCTGTGCCTGTCACCTAGGGGGCCTGGGGGGCCGTTGCCTGAGGATGTGGGTCTAATGTGTTTCCACAGAGTCTGAGCCAGGCTTGAGCCTGGGGTGGGTCCCTGAGGGGTGTGTGATGGGTATTGGGCCATGACTGGGGGAACAGTGATGGGCTGACCCTTTTGAAGGCCCTAGACTTGAGCTCCATCAAGGCAGGGTGTTTCTCGCTGCATTGTGTGTTTCCATGTCCCTGAAATTGTCCATAAAACCTGGTATGGGTGGGGAGGGGGTGTGAATGAATGGGTGCGGCTGAGGTGTCAGCCAGAGGCGGTTGTGTTCCTCAGAGCAGCCTGGTCTCTGGCTCTCTCACAACCACCTCCCGGGGAGGCTGTGCACTGGGTGGAAAGTGGCACTTTGACACTCTGGCATCCGGGCTGGGGCTCTCTGCAGGTTGCTTGGCCTCCCTGGGCCTCTGCACTCCTGCCAAGTGGAGGGCTGCGGAGTGGCAGCTTAGGAAGTGCTAGTATGTCGTAGGTGCTCCCTGAAGGTCAGTGTCCCCAGCTCCTCTGAAGCAGTCTTCTCCCTTGGCAGACGAGGAAATTGAGGCTCTGAGATGGACCTGGGAGAGCCAGGGCCCAGCTGGCCATCTGGTGCTTCCAGCACCCCAGGCTCAAAGAAAGACAGCAGGGAGAGCCAGAAGAGGGGTTCCAGAGGGGAAGTTTGGGTCTCTGCTAGGGAGGCCTCCAAGAAGGGCCAGCAGGGCCACACACAGCCCCAGGCTAGGCCGTGAGCCTGTGCTTAGCCGCTCCTCACCTTCTCTGATGGCCCTCAAAGCAGTGGGCCAGCTGCCCCTCGGCCTCTGCTTCTTTAACAGGGCAGAACCATCCGAGACTCCCGAGACCCAGGGCTCTTCCTCTCTGGGACACTGGACTCAAGGCCAGGGCCGCGGGAGAGCACATAGAGGGGCAGGACGGGGCGGCAAGGAGCCCAGCTTTGCTTCCTCCCCAGACACTCTTGGCTTCAGCCAGAGCCTGTCAGCTGGACGCAGGGGACCACGCAGTGCTCTGCAGAGGGGGAGCGTGACAGGCTGCCAGGCACACACTGGGCTGCGGGCCTCTAGGGAGGCAAGTGTCCCTGCCCTGAGGCCAGTCCCACCTCGCGTTCTGGAGGTGGGGAAACTGAGACCCAGAGAGGGGAAGAGATGTCCCAGTTTGCCAAGACTTGGGACAGCGGCCCCCTCCTGTTTCATCCCATCCCAACTTGGACTTTTTCCTTTGTGTGATCCTGGTTCCCAGAAGTTGAGAAAGTCAAGTCCAACAGCCACAAGCCCTCAGCAACTTCCTGCCACGCCCTCCTGTGTCCGCGTCCTTGTGATGCTCCACACCAGACCACCAAAGGCCATCATGATCATCATCTATGAAAAAGAGACTGCCAGTCCTAGGGAACCCTTAGGGACCCCCTGCACCCTGAGAAGGACTGACTGTGGAAGGACATCGGGCAGCGGGGCAGAGCAGAGTGAGCAGGCTATGTCACAGGACCATGGGGACTACTTCTAGCTTCCCTGAACCACACAGGAGCAGGAGGGGTGGAGGGTGGGGGGTGCCTTCTGTGACTGAGAACAGGTAGCTCTAGGACATGAATATGGTCCTGCAGAACCAGCAGCCAGAGGCCCCTCAGTGTCCCATACCAGCCCCAGTGTCCACACTGCAAGGGGCAGGAGTAAGGACAGAACTGCCCTCCTCACAGGGTCCCTATCACAGGGAGAATGCAGGGCGCCCCCTGGTGGGCAGGCAGGGTCTGCAGACCATGAAGTGGGCTGGTCAATCTCCCCAGTCAGTGAGTTGGGCCCACTCAGGGAAGACGGCTCCTTCGTTAGGATGGACCATCAGCATAAATGAGGCCACCCCTGCCCTATGTCCTGGAGGCCACCTCTGAAACTCTGGCTGGCTTCCTGCTTGCCCCATTCTTTGCTTCTTTCTCTCCATGGTTGTGGTCCTCACAAAAGTCACCGCCACCATTTTAATGGCGGAGTTGTCCTTCGTCCAGTGGGTGTAACAGAATTTAGAGAACCGGGGAGCTGTTGTGGGACGTGGAGCTTGTCCAGGGCCTCATTGTTCTCAAAGCTGTGGTGAACATCTGGAGCACCCCCTTGGTCCACATGTCTAATCACCTCATTAGGACAGTCACCCAGAGAGGAGGAAGGAATGGATATATTTTTTTTTTAAAGCTTGAAGCCTCATAGCCAAGTATTCCTGAAGGAATTCAGTAGGAAAATCTATCTGGCCGGCCCCGGCCCCAGCAATGTCTGACAGTGCCCATTCTCCCACCTGTCCCAGTGAGCTTCACCAGCTCCAAGGTCAGGATGACAGAGTCAGAAGTTCCCTGGAGGAAGTGACCTTACCAGGCTCAACTGCCTGACCAGGACAAACATCCCCTCTGCAGGCTCCCTGCTAGTTGCTTCTCCAGTCTCTGCTTGCATACCCACAGCCTCAGGGAGCTCACCACCACCCAGCCAACCTTGAAAGATCCATGAACCGAAGGGAAGAAAGCACGGAACCTGAATTCTGAAGGGTGTCCCCATCCTCCACCTTGTCCCAAGCTGCTGCCTGCCTGGGTAGCTCCTCCCTGTCCCAGGCCCAGCTTTGCCTTCTCCCTAGCCACAACCACCCACTTTCCAGGATGCTCTGCGGCAGCCATTCGAGCCCCAGTCTGAAGATCAGAGGCCACTTCCCACTCGCCGCTCTGTCCCTGATCCACTGTGTCCTCAATCAAGTCCCCTTGCCTTTTGTGTCCCCAGAGGGCCTGTCTGTGCTCTTGGGGGTGATTTCCAAGCCCCATTGAGCTGTGCAGGGTTCCTGGCAGAGTGATTCTCAGGGCAGGGGGACTATAGCAGGGACCTGGGTCCTCACAACTTGCCCCAGGTCCAGGCCACCCCAGTGGGGGCCCCTGCAGAGCCAGGACTGTATGTTTCTTGTTGAAGTTTACGAGAGATCATGTCTTTCTGAAAGAAGGCAAGGGGAGGGTGTTGGGGGCAGAACAGCCTTTGTTCTGCTAAAAATGCCTTCTGTCTTTGGCCCTGCCTCACTGGGAGCATAAACAATGTCAGGACGGGCCCTTCCAGGAAGTGCTCCTCACTGCTGCCCGCTGTCCACTGACTGGCCTGTCTTCCCTTATCTACTGCCTCTTCCTCCTTGCCCAGTGGGCCACCTACCCCTCTGTCCTGCAGCGGGCAAGGCCAAGGGCCAACCCTGGCCTGGCCTGGGCTAGAGGCCCTAAGAATTTTCTCCAAAATTCCTGCCTGGAGATCTTGCCTCCCAAGAGCAGGCTGTGGCTTCATTGCATGGGGGACACACGTGTGGGGGTTTGACAGAAGGGGCAAGCCAGGTGGAAGAGCCTTACCTCTCCCAATAAGGATGCTTGTAGGCAAGTCCTGCCTCTGCCCTGTGCCTCAGTGTCACCAGCTGTCAAGGCAGTCGACACTGTTCCCTGCCCCCCAGTGCTCTGGAAAGAGCTGCATGGCACTGGTGGTCAGGGAGCTCCACAAATTCAGTCTCTTTCCCTCTTTCCTTGTCCTCTGCCAGCACATCTCCAAGCTTCCTCTTTCTTGGTTCTTCCACGAGAATTCCAGAAAGTGAAGACACCTAATGCCACCCCTCCAACCCTGGGATAGACAGCCCACCTGCTACCCAAGTGTCCCCCCTGTCTCTGCAACCTTCCTCTTAGGTGAAGTCCCCAGATCTCGGTCCTGGCTTCTGTATCATCTGCAAAGCCTCAGCTCCCCCTGTGCCGCCGAGGGAGTGGGACTGAAAGAGCCGATGTGGCCAGGCCCTGCGGTGTGCCAGGACTCTGAGCTGAGACCGTCACATGCCTACAGCCTCCCCTGCACTTGGGAGGCAGGCTCTCCATCATCATCCAGTTTCTAGATGAGGAAACCGAGGCACAGAGATGTTGAGTGACTTGCAGAGTATCCCCCCAACATAGTCACATGTAGAGCCAGCTTGTGACATTGGCATCTGGCCCTGGAGTCCAGGATCTGAGACACATCCAGAGTGATGGGGTGTCAGTGCAGGGTCCTCCCAGGGCCTGGCCTGATGGTCATGGGAGCAGCAGGCCAAGGGTGCCTGGGCCTGCGTGAGGCCAAGGGCCCTCGACCTGCCTACTGGAAGGGCTGCTTATCTACGTCAGAAGTGAGGCCTGCTTCTCCCTTGGTCCACACTCTGCACCCCATTATCTGTGTGGTTTCTTTCCCACTCATTTCTGAAGCAGAAACTCCCCGGGGCTAAAATTGATGGTCTCTCTCTAATCCTGCCGCAGTCTTCATGCTTTGCTCTGCTGAGTGTCCTAGGTGACCTGACCTCTCTCCTCTGGTACCTTGACTCTTTCCCTTCGCCCTGACTGTGTGAGGCCAGGCACCAGGTCCTGTCGGCTCTGTGAGTCAGGAGGCCCACGGAACAGATTCCTGCAGAAGCAGGCCTGGCTGGGGACGGGCCCCGAATTCCCATCTTCATCAAGGAGTCTCAGACACCCTTGTTCCCTTGTCCCCCTTAACATGTGGGTGCTTCTAGGAGCAGAGAGGAGAGCCAGCCGACAAGGGGTCTCACTGCAGAATGGCAGGAGAGGAGAAGGGAGGCTGCTCAGAGCTATGAGTACCAGGCCCCAGTGGAGAAGGTGGCCCCGGGAGGGTCAGAGGGTCACCCTCTAACCTGAGAGCTACAGAGATCAAGGTGCCACCAGAGACTCAGGTTAACCCCTCTACCACAAACCCAGCAGCCTGACTGCAGACTGAACCTTCTCCCCAGGGTAGCCCAGCTGCTACGAGGTCCAGTGAGGATCCCAGGGACAGAGGGCAGTGGACCCAAAACAGGGCAGTGTTGCTGTCACTTTCTAAGTTTAGATTTACTTACTCAGCACACATATCCCTCTTCAGTATTTTGCGTGAAATCCTAGCAGGCCGTCGCAAGTGGTACCGTAGCTCCCGAAATTTAAAAATATAGAGAGAAAAATTTCAAAAACATGATTTCCAGAGGAAGAAGTTATTATTTTAGATGCCACTGTTGTTCTGTATTAATCCACAATAATCACGGTGCTAATGCTCCTGTTTTACCTTCAGCCTGCCCTGCACTGTTCTTAGAGTCTGTATTATCAGAAAATCCTCAGAAAAGTCTTCGGTGATCATCACAATGCTTATCCTTATTAAGTAACTTTCCCAGGATCACAGAGCTTGGGTTTGGATCCAGTCTGTGCTCTTAACCACAACGCACTACTTAGAATTTGGGCAACTACTCAGGAAAACTACTACGGACACAGGTCAACTTGTGGCCCAGGGTTTCTTAAACTTAATGGCAAGGAAATTCTCTGAGGTTCTTGTCAAAATGCAGGCTCTGATTCGATGGATCTAAGGCGGGCCGGGCTTGAGAGTCTTCATTTCTAACAGGCTGTGAAGGGATGCTGTCGCTTCCCTCTGGGGACCACGCTTGTTCACAGCGCAGAGCCTGTGTTTAAACCTGTCCTAAACTCAGAGCCTGCATGGGCCAAGCAGGCAAGATAAATAGAGGGAGCCGCTGGTGGAAGAGGGGACACGGAGGATGCACCTGCGCCATCCAATGGCCATCCACTCCTCGGCCCTCATCCAGCAAGAGTTCTAGACCAGCGTGGTCTTGTTTCTATGTGAAATCTCCTATTTCTAAACAGGGGGTAACCAAGCCAACTTTGTAAAACACTACAGTGCAGAATCGAGTGTTCAGAGCAGTTTTATTTATAATAGCCCCAAATCAGAGACAGTCCAAATGTCTATTATCTGATGAGTGGGTAAATGAAACAGCATCGTAGTACAGTGGAACAGGAATGGGCAACAAGTAATGAAGTATTGACGTGTGCTTTAACACAGAGGCACCTTTAAACAGTAAGTGAGAGGAGTCAGAGACACAGGGACAAACATTGTATGTTTCCACTCAGATGAAATATCTAAAATAGGGAAATCCAGGAGATAGGGCTGAGTGTGTGGGGAGAAGGGGGTTGGATAGAGAGTAACCATCAGTGGATTCAGGCCTACTTTGGGGGATTTGACAAAAGTGCTCTAAAATTAGATTGTGGTGAAGGTTGTACAACTCTGTGAATATACTAAAAACCAGCAAATTGTCCACTTTAAATGGGTGAAATGTAGAAAATGTGAATCCCATTTTAATAGAGCCATTTTTAAAAACATGTAGAAGAGAACTGGCTTCTTTAGTATGTAAAGTGCAGTTACAAATCAGCAAACCCCAGCAGGAAAAAAAAACACAGAGAATATGAACAAACAGTTCACAAAGGAAAATTTTTCTGCTTCTTTTTTCTCTTTCTAATTAGTTTCTTCTAGTTATACATAACATTTGGGTTAGTTTTAACATGATTATACAAGTATGGAATATGATTCGATCTAATTTGGTCCCTTATACTTCCCCTCTCCCTCCCCTCTGTTACTTCTCTCTACTATTGATTTTTCTGCTATATATTTGTAGGTTTTTTAAATTAGTGCCTTGTGGATGTGCATAAAGGTGAGATTCACTGTGGTATATTCATACACATCATAGGGAAGTTACATCAGGCTCAATCCCCCGTTATTCCCATTTTTGTCTGACGGTTCTTAAATACATTTAAAAAATCCCTCTTGCTCATAACAAAAGATGTACTAGTCAAGGCAACTCTGAGATTTTCTACCTTTGAGATCAGAAATACCATAGTCCCCCCAGTCTCCCCCTTACCAAGGGAGATACGTTTCAGGGCCTCAGTGGATTCCATGGACAGCACCAGATCCTATAATTTAATGTCTTTTCCATCTTAACTAAGCACTTTTAGGGCACTCTGACCCAAACTTTTGTAATTTGAGTTGTGACAGCAAAACTAGCATGAGTTCCTTTCTTTCTTTCTTTTTTTTCTTCACAGTTCAATGGTCAGAGGATCTGTTCTTACCAAAGATCTTAGCAACCTCAGCCTACTTTTCTTTTCTTATTGAGAACTTCCATCTTTTCATGTAAAGGAAGGACTTTTTGGCTTTTCTTTGACATATCTGAATTGCTGGTATCACTGCTCTTGCACTTTAGGACAGTATTAGGTAAAATAAGGGTTTCTTGAACAGTCACTTTCATATCTAGGCAGTCAGCCAGATAACCAAAATGACTACTAATTGATAAATGGTAGGCAGCATATACAGCATGGATACACTGGACAAAGGAATGATTCATGTCCAAGGTAGGACAGAGGGATATTTCATCATGCCACTCAGAACAATGTGCAATTTAACACTTATTTGTTTCTGGAATTTTCCATTTAATATTGACCATAAGTAACTGAAAGCGAGGAAAGCAAAACTACATTAAAGAGGAGATACTATAATTAAGACTGTTAATGGGATGGGGTGTAGCTCAGTGGTAGAGTAAGCACTCGCTTAGCATGCAGTAGGTGGTAGGTTCAATCCTCAGCACCAGGAAAAAAGAAAAAGAAAAAAGGGAAAAAAAAAAGTAACTCCTGGCCTTCCCTTAGTACTCTACTCCTTGTAGAGCCCCCTTGTCTGTTCTCCACTGTGTGCATGGAGTTGTCTCCCAGGCTTGTGATTCCTGGTGCTCTGGAGGTGACCTTGTAATCTCTGGATTGGGGACCAAAGGTGTCTGCACACACAGACACAGAATATGCAGGCTGAAGCAGAGGCCATGGGACCCTGTGGGGACTTGTGGACCCATGGACCCTAATCCCTTGTGTTTGCTTCTTGTCCTCTAGGCACGCCCCAAAGGCGAGGGTCTGACACCGTACCAGGGCAAAAAGCGCTGCTTTGGCGAGTACAAGTGTCCCAAGTGCAAAAGAAAATGGATGAGCGGAAACTCCTGGGCCAACATGGGACAGGAGTGCATCAAGTGCCACATCAACGTGTACCCGCACAAGCAGGTGAGCCAGCTGCCTGATGGGCGGGGCGGGGCAGGGCGGGGCGGGGCGGGGCGGGGCGGCCCGGGGGTGGGGCATGCTCTGAAGGACAATGGAGGAGACTCTTCCGTTATTGGTCCTCCTTTTGGTACTTGTACAGTGAGGATGAGGCCAGATCGTCCATTCTTCCCTTGTTTCACTAGAAATGGGGTGAAGGGGGAGGGACGGCCGCTTCCCCAGGACAGGAATATGATAAAGGTGCAACTTCAGCAAGATCCTGAGAGCTGAGGACCCAGGTGAATTTTAAAACTAATGAATGGGAGTAATGAATGGGGGTGCTGCCCTGAAACCGTTAGGGGGCCAGCAGGGTGCTGCAGCAGGAGGGTCCCCTCCTCTACTCATCCAGTGCACACGTGTGAATGGGGTGGGAAGGGGTTGAGGGCCCTACTAAGGCAGACCTCAAAGAGATAGCCACTCAGAGGAGGTGTTCTGTACCTGGGGATCAAAAGGAGGGGGAGTTAGGCCTGTCATAAGTGGGGGGATGCATCCTAGGAAGAGCTCTGTAGGAGCAAATGCTTGAGGCTCTAAGGATTTGGGGTGCTCAAAACCTACATCTGGGTGAAGGAGCAAATGGAGAGGAACAGGGTGGGAGCTAAATGGGAAGGTCAAGGGGGCCTGGGGCAGATACGTAAAGGACCCCAAGAACAACAGGACTTTTGACTTCATTTTAAGACGATTAACCCAGGGGGTGTGCAGAGATTGGTCTAGGAAGGGTCCCCCAGGTGGGAGATGGTACTTCTGAGTTGAAATCACCAATATGTTTGGGAACAGTGCCCCACCCCCCAGGCCAGATGGGCCCCGATTTGCATCCCAGTTCTGTCACCGAGGACTTGGGTGTGCTGTGTTTGCTGGACTCCCAGGCACCCTCTAAGACTTTCTATCTGCTCCTTCTCAGACACCCCATGGGGTACGACTTGTTTCCCCATTTCACAGAGGGGTAAACTGAGGCATGGGGGTGTAAGTGACTTACCCAGGATCAGGAGAGAAGCTGGGATTCATGAAGAGGGAACAAGTCTAGGGCTGGAGGACAGCAGGGGACCTGGGAGTAGTGAGGGGAGCAGGGAGAGCAGGCCACCCTGGCTGGCTGGGGATGGGAGATGGGATCAAGCCAGGCCCAGCTTATCACCCACAGCAGGTGAGACCTGGCTCCTAGCATTGGCTCTGTCTCCTCAGTCACTGTCCTGTATCCTGCTGGCCTCTGTCCCTTCCTACCATCCCTGGGCCTGCCCATCACCTCCATCTTGCCTGCACAGCCAAGCACAGCCTGAGTGACCACCCCACCTCCATCTCCATCCACGGGATTGGAGCCTTCAAGGGCCCAGTCTGGAAGGATCTCTCCAGGGCCTGGGGCTCCCCCTGCCCTCTCTCAGTCACTCAGCCAGTGTTTATGGAGCACCTACTGTGTGCGTGGGAAGACTGAGGTCCAGAGAGGAGATGGGCCTTGAGGAGGGCACCCAGCAGCATGGAGGGTCCTGGACCAGTTCTATCTCCCTGGTCTACTCTCCTGGGCCTTTGTGCTTCTCTCTCAGTAAGTCACAAGCCGGGAGGAGGCTCTGGGATAGCATCCCACCTGTCTTTCCAGCAGACGGGGAGCCTTTGGTGAGCTGAGGACAGGGCAGAGCTCCTCCCTCTGCCCCCAGTGGAGGGTTGTGGTGGATTTCTCCCACCCCGCCCCCGCCCTGACCATGCCACAGTCCCTGAGAACCCTGCGCCACCCGCCCCAGCCACATCTGTTTCCTGTCAGGCTCCAGCTGTGGCTGCCCCTGCAGACCCTGCCCCCCCAGGAGAAGAAAACACTAATGGGCCTGCTTCTCGCAGGGGTGGGGCCACTGCGCAGGTCAGTCCCAGCTGCTGCGTGTTTTCCCCTCCCTCGAGGGGAGTCATCCTGACGGCTCCCCCCAGCGCCCACTGGCAAGCAGGCCAGGGCCGGGCAGCCAGGCCAGGGCCCACGCAGGGAAGCAGCACCAGCAGGTCATGGCCAAGGAAGGAGGAGCACAGGTCCGATGAGCTGGGGTCTGGGGCTGGCCAGGGACTCTCCGGTTCCCCTGCCCCCAGCCAGGGAGTGGACTCAGTCACGTGTAAGGTTGGTCTCCCACAGCAAGTTAAGGTTCTACAGGAGAAATCCTCCCTAGTAGCCCTCAGCTGTGGGGGGGCAAGCTGGTGTGCGAAGCTCTAAGTCTAGTGATATCATGTCGTATGGAGACATTGCAGAAGACACCAACGGAGGAGTTTTCCAGCAAAGTCTGCAGGATGAGCTGGACAGGGTCTCTCGGGCTCCAGGGAAGCGCAGCTCTTCCCCTGGTCCTGCTCAGCCTCTGACAGCCCTTGGATGAGACCAGAAGGCAGGTGCTCCACAGGGAGGACGCAGCTGGACAGGTGCTGGTGAATCCCAGGGGTGCCCTGTGCTTGTGAAGGGGCACACCTCCCAGGAGGCAGAGCAGTGTCAAGGGAGGATGCTGCCCTCAGGATAGAGAGCCAGGGACCTAGGACAGTTAGAGGGAGTGCATGAGATCTGGAGTGGGCCCTGGTCATAAGCCAGGCGGGGGGCAGCTAGGGGCCTGGCTGACAGGCGCAGGTATTCTGCGGGCAGAGGGTCTGGCTGCACTTCCTCCATGAAGGCCCTGGATGAGACTGGAATGTCTTAGAGCCTCAGTTTCCTCATCTGTGAGGCTGACGGTCATACACCTCTCACTGGGCAGCCTAACTGAGGTGGCAGCTCTTAGCCAAGTGAAGTATAAGCCGGGGGAACAAGGCAGGGCCAGGCCTGCTCACTGCGTCCTCTTTGGACCCTTCTGTGCCACTGGCTGAGGGAGGCACAGTGGTCAGAGGGCTGTGGGGGAGGAAGAGCACAAAGGGTGGCCAGAACCCAAGCTTTGGGGAAAGATGATCAGACCATCGTCTGGGAACTGAGCAGGGAGCCCGTGTGGCCCACATGTGGCTGAGACCTCTAGAATGAGGGTCCAGGGACCCAGATTTCAGCTCAAGGTCAAGCAGCCATTTTTAGCACAGGCAGGGAACTAGCCAGTGGGCTCAGCTCATGGGGAGCTGCCAGTCCTGGACCCAGTTCTGTCTCCCTGGTCTACTGCGGGAACAGACCTGGCACTTGAGATCCAACACAAAGTCAAACTCCATCCCCTCCACTGGCCAGGACAGCATCCAGAAGGGAAGACAGCCCTCTGAAAGCCCCTGGACTTGTGGCCCAGGCTCCCGCCCTTCCCCCAGGCCTTTCCTTTGTGGCTTAAAGCTTGGAGGCACAAACCAGGAATCCTCTCCACCCACAATCTTCAGCCTTACCTGATAGAACATTCCCACCCTCCCGTTCCCCCAGCTGTTCCCAGTGTCGGCTCAGGTTCAGGACAGTATCGAGCAGGAAAGCCACTGTGCTACTTTTGAGCAGTTCACCGTCTGGCTGAGGGGACAGTTCGCCCCTCAGCTGCCCTCCCTTGACCATCCTGGGTCACATCACTGCATCCAAGGGTCCCTCCCCACCCACTAGCCTGCAGTTCCTGGCCCCTCTCCTTGTTGTGTGGCCCCAGCTGGCCCCGACTAGCTTCCTCTGAGTCCACTCAAGGGACCCTTCTGCAGGGTCTGGGCAGGGGCTACACTGGAGGAAAAGCAACATCTCTGTGAACGAGCCAAGAAGCTGTCTGCTGGGGGTGCTGCTAGGGGCCTCCAGGATGTTTCCAGGGAGACAAGCCTTTGCTGGCTCTTGGGAGCCAGGAGGGGAGGGATCAAGGGAGCAGGGGAGCTCCCAGACTATCAGAATTGTGCTTAACGCTGCCCAGTTTACAAACAGCCGGAGGTCTCCGGGACCCTCCCCAAACCCATGGGTAGTGCTGTGGGCAGCCCACTTTACAGATGAGGAAACTGAGGCTCCCTGCAGTCTTTAAGTCATCTCCCTTCTCTGGGCCTCAGTTTCCCTGTTAGGAAAAGTGCAGATCCACAGTCATGTCATGAACAGGGCTGGCTCTGGGCTGTGGGGTGAGTCCAAGCCCCAGATGCTGCCTTCATACAGCTAAGGCTCACTGAGCTGAGCCAGAAGCTGTGGCTGTGTTCAGATGAATCTCTCCTTGACTCCTAAGGCCACTTGAGCAGGTGTGGGAGTGGCTCATGGCCAAGGAAGACATGCTGGATGCTGGGACTCAGATGTGGGTGGGGTGTCCCTCGATCTGGACATGGTTTCCTCATCTGGAAATGTCTGTGTACCCATGTTGTGCCTTGATCCTGGACTTTTGTGAGCTTCAGGTGGTGGCACTGGTGGGAGATCAAAGTGGCATATATACCCAAGGGTCCAGGTATAAGACACCCCCTGCCCTGCATGCTCCAGCCCCAGCCCAGCCACAGAACCCTGCAGACAGGCAAGAGGCGGGCAGGAAGGTCGTGAGCATCTGGGCTGGACTGCCTGTGTGACTACAGGCGCTCTCTCTCCCCCATCCCTCTTCCTCCCTCCCCCCACCTCCCCCACCCCCATCCCTGTGTGTATCTCTGTATGTGTCTGTCTGTTTCTGTGAATGTGTGTCTCTCTACCTCTTGGTCTGAGCCCCTCCCTGTGTATCTCTGTCTCTGTCTCTGACACTCTATCTGTACCTGTCCGTCCATCTCTCTGCGTCTTTTCCCCTGTCTCTGGGCCTCTCTCTGCATCTGTCTCACTCTCCCTGTGTGTCTCTGTGTTTCTCTGTCTCTGTACCCTTCTGGGGCCCTTTCCTCCCCGTCTCTGCAGAGACCCCTGGAGAAGCCCGATGGCCTGGACGTGTCTGACCAGAGCAAGGAGCACCCACAGCACCTCTGCGAGAAGTGCAAGGTCCTGGGCTACTACTGTCGCCGCGTACAGTGAGCCACCCGCAGCGCCCCCTGCCGGCCACGCTGCCTCCCCTGCGCTGCTCCCAGGGGCTGCATGTCCCCTGGCCAGGGGGCTCTTGGGGTCTTTGTCTTGAGTGTGTTGACAAACAGTGTTACTGACATTGCTGCCCCAACAGGCTGCGGGAGGCAGATGCCCGGGGCTCTTCACAGCCTGGGGGTCTGTGGAGGCCTAGGCCCCACAGAGTCCTTGGTGTTCCCCTGGCTCTTCTCTTCTGAGAGTCCCTTTGGAGTGAGCAGCCTTGTATTGGCCACAAGTGCACTAAATTTACTGTGAATCCCAAAGCCTGCAGGGGACTACATCCCCAAGACCAGCCAGGCCAGCTTCTCTCACCCAGAACCTTTCGATTTGCCCTGTATGAAAAGCCACTTTGGAAAGCCCTATCAGTCAGTCCTAGGTAGCAACCACGGGGGGCAGATGCTTCCTCCGCAGCTGCTGGGGAGTGGGCCTCTGTGCCCTGCCCACACTGAGCCCCAAACTCTGACAGTCTCTGATGTCACTGCATCACAGCCAGGAGCTGCACCCGGGGGACCCAGAGGGCAGAGGCAGGACAAGGAAGGCTCTGAATGATGCTCCAAGGTATGTCCTGGGGCATGTGGGGAAGCACCCCAGGGACCCCCAGCAGCACTGCCCACCAGCTGGGTGCTGTGAGCCCTGTTCCCTGTTCTGCCTCTTTCCTCCCACCCACACCAGGTGCTGCAACCCCACCAGGCTGCCAGATGTAGCACAGAAAATACTCTGACAGGAAGGACACAGACCTGGCATTCTGGAGATGTACCATGTCACCTGGGGCAAGGACTTCTCATCTCCAGCCTCAGTTTCCCCACGAGTTAAGTGAAAGAGTAACACTACAAAGCCTAGAAGTCCCCCAGCTCTGATGTTCCAGAATTAGGCTGGCCCCAGGCTATGCTCCGGAACAGAGAGCTTTTTTTGGAAGGAGTCCTCTGGATGGTGGGCGACACCTCCAGGAGCCCTGTACTCCATACCACTGCCCCTCACTGTGTCGCCTGGGGAGTCACATTCTCCCCTTCTGCCCCCTGCAACTCCGCTTTGACTGTTGTCTCCTCCCTGCAAACCCCCCCATCCTCCTAACCCAGGTCTCCCCAGCCCTCACTGGGGCAACCCTGAGACAAGCCACAGAACCTCTCATTTGGAAAAAGGGGACAATGATTGCCTACCTCCCAAGGGATCAGAGAGGCCTCTTGGCACATCACATGGTCAGGGAGACCACCGTTCTGGCAGGCAGGAGGGTGCCTCCTCTCTCCCCAGTGAGAAGCCCCATTCCTATTGTCCTCTCCCCCCACCCCTGCTAGGGGAGGGAGAGAACTGGCTGCCAGGACTGAGTCGCTTGATTTTGCCCCAACATTTTGCCTCTGTGGGGGAAAAAAAAAAAATCAGACCATGAAATGGGCCTGAAATTCAGTGTTTACCATGGCTTGAGGACACCCATCCGGTGCCCAGTCGCCTTTTGTTTTCAATTGAAAATGTTTTGTGCAACTGAAGAGTTACAGTGAAGTGTTAACCAAGGGTCCAGGGAGCAAGTGGACGAGATGGAGAGTATCTGCAGCCCGCTGGCTGCAGGGAAGATTTTGGGGCCATATCCTCTGAGCACTTAAGATCCGTTTTTGAGCTCCCTCCTTGCTGTGTGTAGGGATGGGGGATGGACTGAGCACCCAACCACCTCTAGGGATTGCCTCTGAGGCTGCCCCAGCCCAGCTGCTGTGTTTGGGTGACCTGGGTGGCCTTGGCCCAAAGCTTTTGTCCCTAAGGAAAAGCTGTTGCTGTCAGTCATCCTACTGGGCCTCCAAAGAGAAACTTTGCCATGGTGGCAGTATGCTAACCTCCATGTGAGGACATGCCAGACATGGGGACCGTTGGCCCAAGGATGCCTGGGGCCTGCCAACTGGGCTGCAAAGGTAGGGAAGCCCACACTCTTAAAAGAACCAGGATTCCAGAGCACAGGAGGCCAGAGCCAGCCAGAGATGGCCTCTCACCCCAAAGTGGCCTTTTTGGTGGCCATTGTCCTAACATCTGTGCAGCAGGGGCTGGGCTATCCCTCCTGGGGTGGCCCTTGGAGGCTCTTCGAGGTCAGCAGGAGACACTGCTGTCTGGGCCAGTGCTGTGAGAATTAAGTGCTCAGTGGACCTGGGAGCCCAGGAGACAAGAAAGTTTTGTGGTTTTAGTATGTTCAAAAGGGACAACTGCTTGCAGTCAGTAGATCTAGCGATCTAGTTGGGAGATAATGGTGTTTACCCCCCATGAAGTATTTGATAGCTCTACTTGTGAATTTGTATTTATTTTGCATTATACTTGACACAGAAATCCTTTTTTTAAAAAACAAAAATACTATGTGTGTATTTTGGGAAAAAAAAAACTCATAGATGTTAAAATTTCTGCACAGTTACCAGTTTTTCTCACAACACTGAATTTGGTAGCTTCTCCCGAAAAATCTTCACAGTGATTTTTGTCTGTATATATTTGAGGGCCTTTTTTTAAAAAAAAGAAAAAAGAAAAAGAAAAGAAAAATATGTTTGCCTGATTTTTTTGAGACAAAAAAAAAGAGAGAGAGAGGCATTTTCAAATTTTCAGAGCTTTCAGGAGGGCAATAGAATATCAAAGAAAGATTTCTGGAAGTATTTTGCAAACCTTCTGGTTGAGCAGCAAGAAAATATTTATGGTGAGAAGTTTTCTTTTTTCTTTTTCCTGTTATGGTTTTGGATTTTTTTTTTTTTTTACTATGCTTTTGTCCTGTAAAAAGTATGCAACTGAACTACATTAAGAAGGAAATATTGTCTACATAGAATATTATATGAAGTTGGTACATAATTCTGATGAGAAAAAAAATCTCTGCAATTCTCTAAGCCATGTTATTGTTATTCTGTCATTGTTTTCCATGGATGAAAATATCAGTATTAAGTAGCCAGCATATTATTCAAATGTTTAGACTTATTAATATGTTCTTGTCCTGTATTTATACTTATGTGTATTTTGGAAAGTATTCCCTTTTTTAAGGGGAGCTATTATTAGATACATATCGAAAAAGGGAACCGTGACCCCTTTGTGCCTCTTCCACTGAGGATAACAAGCACAGCTGTAGTCTCTTCCTACACCTCCTTGCTAGGAGCTTGTCATTACACTTTTATTAATTTCATGGGCAGCACGGGGAATGGACAGGGGAAGAGGGAAGCATTTGATGTCCTAGCCCCTCCAGGGTCTGCCACCCCTTGGCCCGGTCCGCAGTGCCCAAGGAGGGAAGAGGAAAAAGCAAGCAAGAGTCCCCAAGGCCCCTGTCTGGAGCTTTCTCACCTGAGCCGGGTCTCGCCCCATGCTCTTTGAACTTGGAAATGTCATCGGAGCCATTACGCCTGCCCTCCAGCCATCTAATCAACTTGAATCTACTCTAATCCAGCCTCACTACATTCTAGCCCAGTGCAACAACTAACCCTGAATTGTGGGGTGTTCCAGCCTCCAAAGAGGTGGCCGAGCCCCCCCACCCTGGGGCTGGGAGGCTGGTGGCAGCGGGGATCTTTGCTCTCATCGCCAAACTCACTGTTGGACCTCCTCCACCCCCCACCCCAGATGGTGACCCTGTCCGTGTCTGTGTCTGTTCATGTGTGTGTGTGTGTGTGTCCAGCTAAGAAGACAAACAGAACCCGTGGGCCCTGGCTGGAGGGCGCGAGGGTCAGCCCCCGCGCTTCCCCCGGGGCCGCCCGCGGGGTGGCATTCCGTTGTGTGCCTTACTCCTGGAGACTGTACGGCTTGCCTAAGGAAATGTAGCCTTCCGCGCTGTATTAAAAGGATTTTGGAAAGCAAAGAGGCTGGGGGTTTCCTTGTTTACACAGAGCACGGGGAGGAAGCTGGACGACAGAGCCCAGCCTGAGGGACTTGGGGCCGCCCTCGGACTTGTGCTTGCCCTGCCTCCACGCCACTGACCTGCCTCCTCCCAACCCCTCTGCCACCAAGTGGACGCTCTCCAGGGTGAGGCTCTCCCCAAGACAGGCCCCAGACTGGGAGAGATTGTCAGCAGATTAGGTCACACGTTAGCTCAGCCACGGGACTCCCGGGTAACCATATATAGGAGCGAATCTGCCACGGGCATGGCAGCCCTGGGCCCCACTGCGGCTGCTCACACTGGATCCTCTCGTCTGAGATGGGGGTTTGAGCCCCCTGACACTGGGCATCACACCCTGAACCAGTGAAGTGTCCAGGGGAGAGGGAACAGTGAGTTCCTCCAGGAGCAAGGCCAGCACTGGGCAGGACTCTCACAAGTGGGCCCCTGGTAGAGTGTCCCAGACGGGAGCCACAGAGGAGCAGGACCATCAGAAGCCAGGTGTCTGCAAAGCCCTCTCGCCCAGGATCAGTGCTCTTGTCCTTCCCAACCTTGCCACTCACCAGAGTCACCTGTGTGTGTGTGTGTGGGGGTCACCTATGGGGGGACTTTAAACATGCCAATGCTCTGGCCCCATCATAGAGATGCTGAGAAATCTGCCTGGGCTGTCCTCAGGTTCACAAGACCCTCCAGATTAGCACACTGGGCCTCCAAGGCTGAGCCACACTGGATTTGTGGCAGTCCCTCGAAGTTCCATGGGGCTGATGGTGGTGTCATCAAGGAGGCCCATGGGCATGGGGTTCCAGCCCCACTGAGGGGCATCCAGACCCCAGACCAGCTAATTGTGGCAATCTAAGAATAGTGCTACCCTGTGGGGAGAGAGGGGAGAGAACTGGAAATCCCACTTGACATATGAAATTTTCCAAGTTTTAAGTTTTGGCAACTAGTTGACAAAACATTTAAATCCTGTACAGGTGAAAGCAGAGGACTGTGGACAAGCCCAGGCTTCCTGACTGCAGACTATGAAATGGAGCAGAGGAAACAAAATGCAAATCTTTGGGGTCAGGGAACAGGGATGCAGGAGCAGGTGAGACAGGCAGGAACAGGTTCCTGACTCTAGAAACAGGAGCCCTTGTCTGATTTGGGGTGCAGAGGCCACCAAGACTTTCCCTGTTTATTGGCATAAAGAGGATTCCCACCCACTGCCCTCTCTCAGGGCACACAAGGCAGGCAGGGCTGGAGGAGGCCTCAAAGTAGAAGGTGCCAGTCCAGCCAAGTGTGTGAGTGCAGAGGGTGCCCTAGACACCAGAGAGAGGAGGAGAATCCACACCAGGCTCTCTGTCAGCCAGGGGACCCTCCAGAGCCCTAAGAGGGGTACAGCGCCCAGGACACTGAACCTGTCTCTGTCCAAGAGTGCTGAGACCTCTGCAGGGCTCCTGCCAGGCCAGCCCTGCCTGTCCCAGCTGTGTGACATTGCAGTCTCCCTCATCCACTTCTATGACATAAAAACTCAGTGAAGGAGAGACCCTGCATACTGCTGGGCACCCAGGACAGCCTGGCTCGGAGGTGACCTCTTGCTTCCGTTGTCTGTGGCTCAGGCATAAACATCCTGCTAGGGATCACACAGCAGAGTGAGAGGGGCCAGGCCTCGAACCCAGGATCCCATTTGCTCACCTCAGGCATGGCCTGCCCAGCCTGAGGCTTCCGGGCTGTGGTGGGATCTTGGTTGAGTGCGTGCCTCCCTGTGCATGCGCCTGTGTGTTTTGTTTTCCCAGAAAACAAACCTAACACAAACAGCCTGAATTTCGACATCTCCTGCCTGGTGGAGCTGTGGAAACCAGTAATTCCCCTGGACAGGAAGGATTTCCGGTTGGACTTAATGCCCACGTCCAGAGGCAGCCAGCTGCTGAGGGGCCCAGGAGAGAGCAGAGTCCATTAGAGAAGGGACATGGGGGACCCAAGAGGATGGCCCAGTTCTGGGAGGAAGCTGAGGCCCCACAGGAAAGGTGTCTCCTGGGGTCACCCGTGGACATGTGGTAGAGCCAGGATTTGAACTTTTCGAGGTCTCCCTTCCCACTGCAGTGTTTCAGAGACAGATCTGGGACTGACCTCCAGTTAGCAACCCAAACTCAGAATTGCCAAGGTGGGACAAGGAGTGAAGGCCCCAAGGGCTGGGGTGACCTTGAAGAACAAGAAGACCAAGCAGGAAGAGAAGGAGTGGGGGGGCAGCTCTGATCATGATGGTTATAGGGTCATATAGAGCCCCCTGTGTTGGTCCCTGACATAGAGCAGAAAACCAGACCAATACCCAGGCCAGAGAGGTGGAATTGTAGGGCCCACCCACCACAGCACCAGATCCCAATGGGGGCTCAGTGTCCTCAGGCACTTAGGGAAATCGGGACATCCTGAGGTCTGCAGTGGACAGCCAGGCTGCTCCCGCCCACAGCACAGCAATGACCACTCTGCCCTGAGGTGGGAACCACTGTGGTATGGCGGTTCCTCACGCCAGGAGGCTGTGTCTAGATGGCCATCCAGACTTTCTGGCCTCATGCAATCCCACAGGAGCCCAGGGAGGGGATAATATGTCTAGGGCAGGTGGAGAAACTGAGGCTAGGGAAGCCCCTGACATCCAAGCCCTACAACCTCTGCTCCACTCTCCGACCTCCACGGTGTGCTGTTTCTGAACCTGACAAGGGGAGCTGAGTGAATGTCTATGAGCCCATTCGGTCTTCCATGAACTGCCACCTATGGGCCCTTCATCCTCAGGACTAGGCCTGGTGCCTGGCTAGGGCCAACCCTCCATGGGCTGAGCCGACAGGCCCCGCCTGCCCTCAGACTTCCTGACCCTGGCTCCCCAGGGCCTGGAGAACCCAGGGCCAGGCATCCAAAGGATGGCTGTCCTTCAAGCTGTCATCCTCCCCGGGGTGTCTGGGAGCAGGGACAAGGGCAGGGAGGGGCCAAAAGGAAGTGGGGTAGTGGCTGAGGGTAGGCTCCCCTCTCAGTCAGGCATTCTGGCTGTTCCCCAGAGCTCTGGCCTGAGCCAGGAACAGCCTGTCCTCAGCTCAAAGGCCCCTCCAACACCGCCCCCGCCATTGATCCTAAGGCTGGATTCCCAGCAGAGAGGTTAGAAGCACTTCCCTGCCCCGACCCGACCCACTCGCGGGTGCACACACACGTTTGCCTTCTCCCCCACTAGTACACACTGACACCATCGCACACGCAAACACGCATTCACAGACACCTCACATGCTCGTGCCCACAAGCCCAGCTGCAGCAGGTGGAGTGCCTGGGGCTGCCTCTGAGGCCAGCTAGGCTCTGCTGAGGGCGGGGTCTGCAGCCCAGGCCCCCAGCCTCTACCCCTCCCTTGTCCCCTCTTGGCCAACGCTCACTTTAGGGATGAGGAATCACTATAGGGAGATCAGCTTCCTGTGAACCTGCCCACCTCCTCCCCCACAGGCCTCTGTCCCTCACCGGAAATGGAGGAGCCAGGTAGGCCAGAGAAGCCAACCAAGCCTCAGCCCAACACAGCGAGCAAAATCCTGTGCTCCTACTTCACACACTGGAAGGAATTCAGGTTCTGTGAGGTGTGATAACGACACTGGGATCCCATAAGAAAAGTCCTTATGGGTGACCACAGGACAACACCTGGGCTTTGTTTTCAAACAATCCAGAATGGTGGGGGTGGGGGTGCCGACAGGGAGTGCTGTTGAAATGAGACTGGCCAGCTGCTGAGGAGCACGGCTGGGAACTGGAACTGCAGTACTTGACGCTCTGCTCTCCTCTGTGTCTTTTCCACACCTGAGCAGGAGATGAGCTCACAGGTGAGCCAGGCCAAGGTGTCCAAGGCAGACAAGAGGGGTGGGGGGTACAAGGCACATGCTGTGATTAACACGCATCTTTTTTGATTCTTGCAACATTTTACACAGGAGGAAACTGAGATTCAGAGAGGTTGAGTGACTTGCTTAAGGTCACGGAACTGGCAAGGAGCAGAGCCCCCATTCTCCTCCCAAAGCTACCCCCCTTCCCAAGCCCCTGCCTCCAGGGGACAGAGGTACAGAGTCCGATCCCCCTCTCCTGCTGCTTCCTGCAACTCCCACGCAGCCCATGGGTCAGCAGCCTTACCCCAGCCCCCTCTGCCTGCCCTGGCCCCCTGGCTCTGCCCATCATAGCCTGGCAGCCTCCCTGGGCATCATCTAGTACAGGCCCATGTTTCATGGAGACCTGGATAGAAGCCAGAACCCAGGCCCAGTCCTTCAAGAAGCACCCAACTTTCTTGCCATTTCTATCCTTGGAAAGCTCCCAGGAGCCCCTCAGGGGTAGGGGCAGCTCTGTCCACCTCTTCTGTGCCCAGAGCAAGCAAGACAGGTGGGCACCTGTGTCTTCTCTCCACGGACATGTTTCTCCTTTCTCCTCCTGGAGCCCTGAAGTGCGTCCAGTTGCCCTCCCACTTCTCCCTCTTGGACAAGAAGCCTCCAGCCCTCAAAGCCAGGAGCTGAGCAGCGTCCCCTCTACCACCTTCTCTCTATCCCCCCTCCCTGTTCTGGTCACCAAGCTGAGCCCAGCTCCACAGCCCCTCTGCACCCAGCTCCTGCATCTTGTTGGACAATTTGGGGTTCAAGTCCTGCCTTGTAAATCCAGGACCATGGCGTCTGCTGTGACCTCTGTCTCCACCTTCCTACCCTCACCCTGGGTGGGACACTAGGTCACCTGTCTGACTCAGTTTCCTCCCTTGTTAATGGGAATGAGAATGCTCACCTACCTACCAGAGGGTTGTGGCCAAGATTAAACTGCATAAGGCAGACAGGAGCTTGGCACATGGGGCACACTCAAGAACTGTTAGCCACTGTGCTCATCAAAGAGGTGGTGATGGCCACCTGGGGCCCCTGGATTTCTCTCTCGGTCTCCTCCCATTTACTTCTTGAGCCATGCGCTCTAAAACCTGCGTCCTGACAGGCTACAGGACCATGCCCACACCTTGCCTCAGAGGAGGAACTTGGATCTGTTGATTGTCCTTGGCCTACCGGCCACTTCCCTCCCTTCCGCAAGTACCCACATTCTGTTAGTCCAATTCTTTTGACTGGGCTTCTGCCCCAGTTCTGTTGTACTGTGGCAAAAGGCCCTTGCCAGGCACATAAATTTCTAGTCCTCCTTTTCCTGGGAACCTGACCATAGTCCTGCATCAAGGTGCAGACCACTTTATATGGCCTGCACCCCCTGCACAAACTAGCTACCCCCAAATTCTCTTCCCTGTGCTTTCCTTTTGCACCCATCAGCCGGTCCCCTTCTGCCCTCTGGTGGCAAAACTTGAGAACTACAACTGTCTGCTGGCTGGCAAACCTGTACTGCATAGGAGATAAATGGGGATTTTTTTTTTCCTTTCCCCCAAATCCCAAGTGAGTCCTGATCTCCTTAGGCCTCAAGCTTGAGTAAAATTTCAAGTGGTAATATCGTGCTTTCTCCCATTGAATGTAAAAACAATGCATGCACAATATGAAGTGAAAACAACAAAGATAGGCAGAAAGATGTGAACACCCCAGTAGTACATCATTGTTTGTAAAAGTCAATCTTTTTTTTTTTTTTTCTTAATCACCTTTCTGTTTGGCATGGTGGAAAGAGCTGGAATCAGAAGAGCCAGCGTTTGATCTGGCGGCTGTTAGAGGGTCAGTTCACATCCCTCTGCCCCTCCAGGTCTTAGTTCCCCCATTGATCTAAACTTTCAGGACATTGGGTTCCAGCAAGAACTCTTTACTCGGGCCCTCCTGACCTGTGATTAAGTCTGGAGTGGACAGAGCCCACAGGCTGCCTGGAGTCATCCATGTAGTGCGTCTGAGAGCCTGCAAACTCCCCAGAACCCTAGGAATATATATAGTCACATGCTGCATAATTAATGTCAGTTAACAACAGACCACATATACAACAATGGACCCATAGGATTATATTGCCTCAGGTCCTTGTAACTACCTTAGCTTATGTAAGTATACTATGCGACATTCACACAAGAATGCAATCATCCTGTGATGCAGTTCTCAGAACATGCCCCTTGAATAACATGCATTATTCAAGGCGTGATTATATAAGCAATCATATACTAATATTCCTTGACTTATGTTAGAGTCAATTCCAACAGCTCCATTGTAAGTTGACAGTATTGTAATTTGAAAATGCATTTGATACATTGAATCTAACAAATATCATAGCTTAGCACCATGGTATACTAGAGTACTGGTTGTTTACCCTCCTGCTTGCAGCTCTTGCTGCTATTGCCCAACATCACAAGGGAGTATTGTATTGCTAGCCCAGAAAAAAATTTCAAAATTCCAAATTCTAGTATGGTTTCTACTGAATGCATACTGCTTATACACCATTGTTACTCAGAACATCATAAGTCAAACTATCATAAATTGAGGACCATCTGTAATCAACAAGGAATTGTCTCTGTAAAATAAGAGATCTTATAACTTGACAACAAAATCACTAATTTAAAAACACACAAAGGCTCTGAATAGACTTTTCTTCAAAAAATATATATACAAAGGTCCAATAAGCACGAGAAGATGCTCAACATCACTAGCCCCTGGGAGGTATAAAAAACAAAATCACAATAATAATATTGTGGTTTAATAATGCCACTTTACATCCACAGGAAAGGCTAGAATAAAAAAGATAATAGTGAGTGTTGGGAGGTGTATGTAGGGAATTGGAACCCTCACGCATTGCTGGTAGAATTGTATGATGTAGCTATTTTGGAAAACAGTTTGACAACTCCTATGAAAGTTAAGAAAGTTAAGAATAAAGTTACCATTGGTATATAAAACTATTTTTCACATTTAAGTAAAATGTATGCCTACTTTTTATATTTAAATTAAAATATTACTTGCAATTAGTCTGTGATAAGTGAAACAATATGTAGTTTACCCCAAAGAAATCACTAAAAAGTAAGATGAAGAATTAAATCTAATGAGTCAATGAGATAAAAATGGAATCACTTGGGGAAAAAAAATTTTAATCCCAAAGAAGAAAACAGAAGGTAGATGGGACCAATAGGTGGGTGGCTTAAATTTACATATATACCATTACATATAAATGGTCTAAATATTTTGATCAATGTCAGATTGGATCAGACAGTAATGCTCAATGCTCTGGTTATCGGTCCACTGTCTCTTAGCTCTAGAGCCTCCCTTCTTAGCCATTTGTGACACTGACAGTTTTCCCTTGCCACTTGGAATATATTAGGTTATATCAGCAGAGGGCACTGAAGAGAGTCTTCGATATTTCCATCTCTTAGGCATCACACTTTCCCTTTCAAAACATTGTGTTGTTTGTCTCTTGTTTGGATCCTGACTACGTAAAACTGACACCAGGAGTGGTCCCACGAGATAATCCCCCCAAAAAATGGGATTTGGAGGTTGGTTTGGTTGTGCCCCTGGACTTGAAGGCAAAGCTGAACTACCTGCCAATGAGAAATGGTATGCTAATAATTCCTAGCATGCAGTGACATCCAAACTAGTCACATGTGGCCAAGTGCCAAAAGCATGTGCCTTCAGAGGCCAGTTGGCTGGAGCTCTTGACCATCGTGACAGGGATGATGACCATGAAGACTGTAATGTGGAGTGAATTCTTTTGTGGCTACTTGATTGCTTACCAAATGAAAATGAAATATGTTTATCCTTTAATTCTCAGTGTAAGTAATAGTCTGAGAACCAGAAATCTTCCATGATAACTCTAAAAGATTCTCCAGTTTCTTGTAGACACTGGGCTAATATCACGTGAAATGAAACAAAAACTTAATTGTGTAGGTTGATGAATCACACTATCATTTGAGTTCAGTCTTATCAAGTTTTGCATGTGAAAGGGCACTGACAAGAAAGAATTGGATCCTGAAGTTTGGAATGGGGATATCTGGTTGGATCCAAATGAAAGCAACAACTTGAAACCTTAAGTAACTCTGGTCATCCCTTACCAGTGGAATTAGTTTTCTCTCCTGAGCCTGGGATAAAATAAAAATACTGTGATAACCTCACCCAGGACAGGTGCTTTGAGAGGGCACACTCAAGACCCACCACAATCACCCCCTACATAATTAGGATGAATCTCAGCTTTTTGTTCAGACATTAAACCAACCTTGCATTCCTGGGATAAGTCACATATGGTTTGGCATTCATTAGGTATCAAGTGTGGCCAGGAATCTGCAGGTTTTACCAGACCTGTGATTCCTAGAAACATTGCTTTGGGCTTTACCAGGCCTAGGAAACATCTAAGAAATTCCTTTCATGCAGCAAAATTCTATAGAACTATGCACGACAAGTCGGACAAAGGTGAATCCTGTTTGATGTTTCTACAAAGTCCTAGAACAGGGACAGTTTATCTATAGTGACAGAATTCAGTGACATCTGGGAAGAGATTGGAGAAAACCTTTTGGAAAGATGGAAGTGTCTTAAATGGTACTTAGATTAACCAATGTATGTGCTTGACAAATCATTTTCATGCACACTTGAAACTTGTGAATTTTATTCTGTATAAATTATACCTCCATGAAATCATTTTGAAAAACTATCCTGTCTTATTAAAAAAATTGATATTTCAGACTTTTAAAAACATGTTCACATGGTATCAAGTGAGCAGGTATATGGCTCATTGCTTCATTTATGCATTGAGTACATAGGACCAGCAACAAGCCAACATTTTCTTTGTGTATTACTTATGCTCTTGCTTTAAATAAGAAATAAGACCAGAGTCAGGCTTTTGCACAGAGTATTGGGAGGAGAATTGCAGGGAGTGGGCTTGCCTTCAGAGAACTGTTCCTAGAAAACCCTTGCTTACCCCACCTCACCTACCTCATACAGGACACCTCCAGATGGAGAAAACTACACCCCCTCCTAAGTGAGAAGGAAACACTGGATGATTAATTGAGTGAATATTCACAGACTTGGAGGGATTGACATTCTGAGACCCTTCAGAACTTAGCATGGAGCACGTAGGTCAAGTTCCAAGGGGCTATCCCTCAAATTGTCACTGCTACCTGGAGTGCCCCAAGTCAACAGCAACTGGCTTTGACGTCCAAAGTTGGTAGTAATCTGAATGTGTGTGATCCCAAGACCTTTGGCAATATGTCCCCAAAAGGAGCCTGTGCCATCCCTCTGGACAAGTAAGAACCCTAGGTTCTAGCCATTGCTCCGCCAATTGACTCACATGGTCACCTGGGGCTATTACCATCACTCCTGGATGATGTGATGAACAATTACCAGTTACTAGTTGGTTCAAGATCCCATTCCTCAAATGAAATCCCTTTCAGGGACTTAAGTAAGAAAAAATGAAGAATATCTATGATGGCAAAGGGACTCAAGGCCCATGCCCCTCTCCTGCTTGCTCTACTCCTCGGCCCTTGAGAAATTTTTGAAAACTACCAGTCCTGCTGAGCTCCCAGTCCACACAGCTGCACCCTGAGTTCATGGAAACTCCATGATTCAAGGACCTAACCCATCACCATGACCTCAGAGTGACTACATCAGCCAGTGACTTCATAGAACCTGACTCAGGAAATCTGTGTGGAAGGACTCTTGGTCTCAAGAGTCCAAGTCCCCTCTCTGAGGACTGCCTGCCTGACCCCCTACCATCCTGACCACATAGGGCTCTGGTGTTTAAGGAAGTTTTTTTTTTTTTTTGGGGGGGGGTATGCTGCTGGGGATTGAACCCAGGGCCTTGTGCATGCAAGGCAAGCACTCTACCCACTGAGCCTCTTAAGGAAGTTTTAATCCTCCTACCCTGAATTCTACCCTCCTTGTAAATTCAGAAACAACTGGATTCCAAGTTAGAGTGGCACATCAAGAACGGGAAAAGAGCTGAGGCTCAGTGCTAGAGTGTTTGCCTGCCACACATGAGGCCCTGGGTTCAATCCCCAGCAAAACACACACACAAACACACACACGAAAAGTCCACTCCTTACCTTAGATGTTGGAGGCTCCTGGGCTTAGGCATCTCTCTCCTTTCCTAAGATCCGCCCCATGGGCCATGTCATCATCCTTGTCATTCCAAGTGCTGATCACAGTGATGTGGCAGGCACTGTGCTATATAGTATATAGCTCACATGGATCATATCTAATCCCTACCACCCTGTGAGGTGAGCTTCATGTACCCATCATGAACCTGAGGAAAACTGAACCTTGGGACACTCACAGGCAGAGCCAGGACTTACTTGGAGCCAGTGCTCATGGTGGGGCATGGATGCTAAGATGGAGTCTGTCTGGGACTCGGCTTCATCTCTGAAGGGGTGACAACAATGATCCCCTCCTAGGCTGTTGGATGATTAAATGAGACAGTCCACACAGAAGTCTTCAGCATAGGACTAGGGCTGTACCTCAGTAGCACAGCCCTTGCCTAGTATGTGTTAAGGCCCTGGTTCAATCCCCAGCATTGTAAAAAAAACCAAAAAAACCCCAAAAACGTCCTTGGTACAGTACCTGACACTCAAGAAGCTGAAAGTGCAACAAATTTCCCTCCAGCTGGGCATGGTGGTGCCTGCCTAATCCCAGCATCTCAGGAGGCTGAGCTAGGAGCATCATGAATTCAAAGTCTGCCTCAGCAACAGCAAGGTGCTAAGCACCAGTCTCTAAATAAAATATAAAATAGGGCTGGGGATGTGACTCAGTGGTTGAGTGCCCTGAGTTCAATCCCTGGTAACCACCGCCCTCAAATTTTTTTTTCTTTTTGCTTCAATTTCTTTCTAAATCCATAGACACCAGTCTTTTGTAGAAAATAGGATTTATTATCACATTTAAGGTGAACACTGAATGTTCTAGAAATCTTTTATATACATCATCAGTAGTTTTAATTTATTCAACACACATAAAAAGCAAAGCCCACCAGGAAATACTTTCCTCCTGAGGACAGGGCACTTACAAGCCACTTCCATTTTTGACACAGTGATTCACATTGACTTGGCACAGCTAGCAATAGGTTTGTTCCCAGAGTCACCTGCTTCCACCCGCAGACCCTCCTCAAAAATGAGAGCAGCAAACCAATGGGATTCACATTGATGGAAGGAAAGGCATCTTGGGAGCTTCTACAAAAGCCCTGAGTTATGTCTCAAAGGTCAGGCTCTCAGGTTCTGAGTCCTGTGCCACCAACTCAGTCACATCACAGCATGATATAGTGTCACAGCTTCATTTCTAGGCAATTTTATAAAATTATTACAATTAGGGAGACAACACTGAACAGGTATCACAGCCCTTTTGCAGCAAGTGGCTGTCCCCCAAGTCAAGGATAAGGTAGAAACCTTCACTGGACGCTGACCTGTCACCACCACCCATGACACAGATGAACTTGGGCTGGGCGATCATCAGCAATGCTTGATGAGGGGTGTGTGGCCTGATGTCATATTAGATGCCCAGAAATGGGGTCGTGAGGGGGGAACATCAGGAGAGTGCCCTGGGGTCCTGCGGAGGGGCGTGTCCCCAAGCCTTCCTCAAGCTCACACACAATGACAGTGGAGCCAGCACTGGCAGCTCTTTGGGGCACCTCTGCTAAGAGCCCTGGGCAGTAACCTGGGCGAGTCCTAGCTGCCGTTCCAGCACTTTGGCTGCGGGTTAGCTTAGCTGGCCACAGTCTGTGATGACAATCTTCTTGGATGTCTTCCCACTCTTAGAACCAAAAGATTCAATTTTCTTCACAACGTCCATGCCCTCTTTGACGTGGCCGAACACAACATGCTTGCCATCCAGCCTGGGGTGCGGGACAAGCAGACACAAGAATAGCACAATGTCACTCAACAGCCCAGCCACTCAGTCATGGGAACATCTGCCAATTCTGATAGACCCCACTGATCCACTCCTGAAGCCCCCAAACCCTGCTGAGCTCCCCCAACACACTCCAGCAGTTGCCCAGTTCCCAAGACAGGTTCTGCCACACACATTGTGACTTTGCCCCAGGCCACTTGGCCACCTGAATCCTGGTAACCTGGTCTATGACAAGTGAGCTGTCTGTGACAAGTGTTCTGCCTGGGGAGATGATGGGATATTGAACTACACTGAAGTAAGATGTCTACGCAAGGGAACCCCTTTCACAGTCAGGAACTGTGAAACGAGAGCCAACATAACAGGTGTGGAGGGACACAGAAGTCCGGAGCACCTCTTGATTTGAGAAAGTTCCAAGAATGTGAAAGGCACTTAGTCCTGCTCCAGTGAAGTCAAGAGTGTAACAGCCAAAGGTAGAAGTGGAAGGCCCATTAAAGGCTCCATGGAAGGAGACAAGATGGGCAGCAAGACGAACCGCCTAGCCCTGACATCCCATCTTTCTTGATTGAAAGGGAGAGACTAGCAGGTGTGCATCCTACCTAGGAAATCCTGGAAATGAGCTTAAGTCTTGGCTCCCAGCCAGCTGTTGGGCCGCCAACCCCAGTGGCCCAGGGCTAGAACACTAGGGACTCCGAACAAAGAAACTTATCTCTTAATAGAAGATTTGCCAGGGAAAAGACATCCGCAGAGCCCACAGGCATGTGGGAAAGGGGGCCAGAAGGGAGTTACCTGCAGGCCTGAGCTAACACAGGGCTCGATGAAAACCTGCCGTGAAATCCAACCATCTACTGCGGTGTTTTCCAAGGTACATCCCATGATGAGACATGGTGGCCTGGACTAAATCAGGGGGGAACCCGCTTCTACTCAGGCCAAGGTGAGCCCTGCTGGCTGCGGCATTTTCCAAGAATGTGTGGCAGAGAAACCCTCTTGTGTGTGTGCGCAAAATACACAGCAATGACAATAAGTCTGATTATGAACAGAGTTGTAGGACAACCTGAATTCTCCCTCAATCCTTTCACTAACTCTCTCATATAGATACACAGGAGAGAGCTAGTGTCCCAGATGGGACATGCACAAAGTCTCCTCCCTCCCTCCATAAGGGCATCCCTCATTCCCAGAGCGCCTGGGGTGGGGAACTCACCAGTCTGTCTTTATGGTACAAATGAAGAACTGGGAGCCATTGGTGTTGGGGCCTGCATTTGCCATGGACAGAACACCTGTCAAAACAAGCAGAGGTGAGCCACAACACCCCAGGGGGCATCTACTAGGAAGCCATTCAGAAGAGAGGATGGCTTAAACCACATCAAGGACGTCTGAATCTGCAGATCAGAAAACCAGAAGAGAAGCAGGCTCAATATGCCTGCCCTTGCTGCCTTCAAGGAAAGGGCCTTGGGGAAGCTCTCAATGAAAGAGCTGAGCAGGATCCCCAGTCCTGACTTCTGGACTTTTCCACACTCCACCATAGTCTCTCAGGGGATAACATGCAGGGTTTCGGCTTAAAGGCCCTCCCCACCCAAGTTCCCAAAGGGAAGGCGGTGTTCCAAAGTCAGAACCTGGAAGGAGAAAACTCCAGGAAAACCCAACTGGCCAGAGTGCTAAGCTACCCCAGGGGGTGCTGAAGGAAGGGAGGGGCACCCTGAGATCAGACTGCAGCCTCCTGGGGCCCGCAGCTGGGAGCTTAGAAAGGAGGACAGCAGTGCCACTCACCTGGCCCTACATGCTTCAGCGTGAAGTTCTCGTCAGGAAAGCGGCTCCCGTAGATGGACTTGCCCCCAGTGCCGTTGTGGTTGGTGAAGTCACCTGCCTGCACAAAAGCACCCTCTGAGTGGTCCCATACCAAGCTGGCGGGAGATGGTTCTCTGGCACTGCCAGCAGCCCCCAGAGACTCAGGGCCTAGACTAGGAAGATGACAGTCCAAGCTCCTGGATGCACTCAGGGCCCCCCCAGCCTGATAGGCATCCAGCAAAATGAGGACTAGTAAAATAATGAGGAAAATGAGCAAAAATAAAGTATAGTATTTTCTGTCATAACAACGACCCTTAAACAGTGAGCTTTTTTTTTTGTCTGAGGTAATTTTTAAGTAATCCTCCAATGAACCATTCTGGACTGTTTCTTAGTGACCCAGGATTTTCAACATACAACTCTTAGAGGGTAACAAGGAAGTAGCCAGAGGCCATGTTCCTGAGTGTGGTCTAGGGGAACAGCAGCTGGCTAGGGCCAGTTCACATTCCCTGTCTTGGCTTCATGTCCAGGGGTGCTGTTTGGAACACCCAGAACAGGGTCCCCCGGGGCTGGCATCCTTCCTCAGAGATTGCCTAAGATCTAGGACTTTCTTGGAGTGCTCTGACCAGAAGAATCATGTGACTGCCCTGTGCTAGTCTCTGGCCATGGGCACACTGCAGTTTTCTTGAGATGGGATACTCAGGTGAGCCAAACAACCTACCCATTCCAGCTAAAGCATCCACAGATGCCTGGCAGGTGTCCCCAGACATCAGGTCTGGGTCTCTGAGGGCCATTACCTCGTGCCACAGAAAGCTCTCCAAATTTGGAAGTCCTTATCTTGACTCAGGATAGCCACCTTAGCTCCTGCTTCACCCCTCAGCCAAAGGAAGAACTGTAAACTCTGCAGCAGAAAGGCCAAAGGGCTGGGCCTGGCGGGGCCCACAGCCACACCCATGCCTGCCCTTTCCTGCATTCACCCCATTCAACACATATATAGGCATCACACAATGCCAGGAGTCTCGGCCCCAATCCATTGCCAGCCACTGGGTCAGGGTGGAGGAATGGGGATGGAATTCTGGGCAAAATTTCAGAAAAATCACACCATCCATGCCCCTTCCTTTAGGCTCCGCTGGCCCCAGGACATTAACCCCTGACTTTGAAGGTCTGCCAAAGAGAAGGCAATCTCAACACTGCCCAGGTCCTGACCCCTGGGAAGTTCTTGCTGCCAAGCCTAATCCCCAAGCCTCTGACACAGCAATACTAACTCTTTTGAAAAACAGGTAAGACACATTACTAAAAAGCACATTCACTTAACAGAGAAAAATGCCCTTCATGGAACAGAGGCTCCAAGTTCAGGCATGCACATTCCTCTCTGCGCCCCCGTCTTCCTCCTCCTACCTCTTTATCTCCATCCCCTTTGCCCAGTGTTCAAGAGATTATGCAAAAGGACAAGGCCAGGCACTGTGAGTCTGCTGCTCCTTCAAAGCTTTAAGGTCCATTCCCTGTGCACATCTATACCCCAACCCAGCTTGTGTCCCTTGAAGCCATTAATCTCCCTATGCAGCTAGGCAAGGCCATCCCACCACTGGCTCTGTTGCCTAATTTCTGGGGCAGGCAAGGGTCATAGCAACCTGGACAAGCTGTGGACTCTCAGGGTGAAAGGACAAGGCAAGAGAGCAATGAGAAAAGCCCTCTGCCCCTGACCTTCTATGCAATATTTACAATAATCCTTGGAGGCAGTACCACAGACAAAGAAGAGGCACAGAGGGCTGTGTTACCTGGCACATGAAGGAAGGAATCACCCTGTGGAAGGTCGAGCCTTTGTAGCCGAAGCCCTTCTCACCAGTGCACAGGGCTCTGAAGTTCTCTGAGGGGTAGAGGGAGAGGCAGGTCAACCGGACGAGTCTCCAACCTCAGGGACTAGCAGCCTTGGGTCCCCCAGGAGGTGAGCTGGAGATTGGCAGACCCTGGCCCACTTCCTGGATCTGCTCTACCTGACTCACCTATGACTGGGACAAGTCACTTCCCTCTCTAACCACAGTACCCAAACATGTGACAAGAGTATACAGTCCTGGCTAAGCTAACCAGTCACTGGGACAAGGAATCCCAGGGCTGTGGGCACATTGGGCAGAAGGGAGGAGTTGTCTCTGGGAATTTATATGTGCCTTCCACTGGTTCTGAGGCTCTCAGCTACTACCAGACAGGTGGGCAGAGCCAACATGAGGCTCAGAGGGAAAGAAGGTCACCCCATGGCACCCAGCAGCTGAGCCTCAAGTGGAACTCCCACCTGATCATGGTTTCTGAGCCAAAACGCTTCCCACCAGCCCACAGGACTTACTTCACCCACTCCCTTCCATCTGGACACTAAGTTGCCCTTACCTGCTGTTTTTGGTACAATATCTGCTTTCAGCTACGGGGAGAGAAGAGGGACAAAAGAAGATAGTTAGTCCAGAGGTAAGCGCTGAAAGGAGCCTCCTCACCACCCTAATCCCACAGTGGCCAAGGAAGTGTGAGAAAGAACCACATGGCCATTCCACTCCTGTTACTCCAACCCTCCCTCCAGGAGGCGGCCTAAGCAGCTATCATTTCTGGCAGCCACTTCCTGAACCCAGGGCTGGGAGGAGGCAGCCTCAGTTTCCTAATTTATCAGAAGGGACTAACAATATCACCCTGGCCCACTTCCCACTTCCGGGGCAGAACTGACAGAGGGACTGGCCCCAAACCGGCAGAGACTCAGGGCCTAGACTAGGAAGATGCCAGTCCAAGCTCCTGGATGCACAGATGGGAAACTGAGGCCCAGAGAAAGGCAGGAAGGTATGGGTAAGGAAGGGAGGTTGGAGCTCCACCCAAGGAGGCCGTTTGCCTCTCACCTTCAAAGGTCATTCTTACAGTAAATGAGGGCAGGGAGGGTACTCCCCATTTCCCAAAAGAGAAATAAATAAATAAATAAATATCAAGGGTTCCCAGGAAACCAGATAATCCACACTAACTGACCCCTTTGTTCACCCGGTGGTCCAGCCGTGGCCTGCTGGGTACTCACCACCCAGAAGAGGAGGGTCACAGCCTAAAGCCGCTTCTCCCTTCCATTACCCAACACCCCGTGTGGGCGGGACGGCTGCGCAGACCCAGGGAGCACCTGGTGTTACACAAGGGCTACCACGTGAGCGCCCAGAGGGCCTGCGGCCGGTACCAGACCCGACACCTAGGAGCTCAGCGCACAGACCCGGGCCTAATGGGCCTCGGCACCCCTCCCCCAGCCCGCCGGCAGCGTGGCACTGGGCCTTCACCCTCTACAGGCTGACCTTGAGCTTCGACCTCCCTACAGGTCTTTCCTATCGCCTCCACAATTCCGCGGGAGGCTGCATGAGACCAAGCTGATATACCTTCTCAGAGAGGCGAAAACTGAGGTCCAGGACCCGGAGGTGGGAGGCTCAAGGTCATCAAGCGCGCCAGGCACAGCAGAGGGCAGGGGTCCAGGGCTGCCCCAGGACGATCCCGCACGCCCAGGCCAGCCCTGTCTGGGCGAGTGGCTTACCTCCAGCACCACGCGGCCGAGTGGCTGCCCATCGGCGCCGACATCCAGGTACACAAGCGGGTTCCCGGAGGAGGAAGAGGGTGGGTTGTGGGCGCCGCCGCTGCTGCAGGTGCGGGCCGCCGAGAGGCGCAGCGGCGCGGAGCGAGGGACCGGGAGCAGGCCAAACAGGCGGTAGCCGCAACGCAGGGCCAACATTGCGGGCGCGATTGCGGCGGGAAGCGATGGAGAGAAGACTACGGCAACAGAGGTCACACTCCCAGGAAGCGATCCTAGATGACCGCGCGCCGCCACTTTTATTGGCCCGGCCGGCTTCGAGGCTCCGCCTCCGTCACGCCCCCTCCAGGCTTGTCCGCGGGCGACCCCTACTGGCCACATAGGACTGAGCAGCCAGCTGGTGGAGCTGAGGAGCTTCAAGTCTTTTGATGGGCCCCTGACAGGACCAGAGACCCTGAGGGACAAACACGACCGTGCAAGAGGATGCAGCTCCATTTTTATGCGGATCTCAATAGATTTTTTTAAATTTTCTATTTTAAAAGGAAAAAAATCTGGGCTGGGGTTGTGGCTCAGTGGTAGAGTGCTTGTCTAACATGCATGAGGCACTGGGTTCCATCCTTAGCACCACATAAAAATAAAATAAAGGTATAGTTAGTCTACCTAAAACTAACAAAAAAAATATTAAACAAATAAATAAAAGAAAAAATCCTAACTGCATGGTTAACTGCAAAATATCACCATCCATGTTTTTCTTCTAATATAATGGAAGTCTACTTTTGTGCCTTGTATATAGAGACAACTCAAGCCAAATGACCCCCTGCCACTCCTCTCCCTAGAGGTGCTGCAGACAGAAATACAGAAAGATGATTTAACACTGAGATTTAGAGAAAGGTGGAGATCAGAAAACTGATTAGAGAGGGCAGGCAGGAGGAAGCAGATAAGCAGAGACACCTCGCAAGTTACCTCACAAAGTGACCACAGGCCTCCTTGTCCTGATCTGAGCCTATCTCTAGATGCTTCTAGAGACCAGACTTTCTTCCATAAATGCACTGTGGTCCTACAGTGCTCCTGCCAGGTCCAAAGCCCTCTGAGGCTGACTCCTCCTCCCCAAACCCACAGACTGACAGCTCTGGTCCTCACCAGCCAGGCCAGGCAGCGTCCCTCCCACCAAACACTCACCCTGAAATAGAGAGCTCCTGTCCAAACTCACAGCACCTGCAGGTAGATGCACAGCAGCCATCCCATAGGGAGTGCAAGGAAAAGTGACAAAACATGACACAGAAGAGAAGGGACATCAGAGAGGGGGACCACAGCAGGGGATTTAAACCCCAAATTACTTCATACAGCCTAGGAGGCACAGGAGGCCCTTAGTAAATGAGTACCAGCAAGGGCCTGAGAGGGCATCTGGGCTCACCCCTGTACTCTGAGGATGAGAAACTGGCCCAGAAAGAGCAGTTTTCTGACCCTAGAGGATCCTAGAGTCCTGCTACCAGTCAGTGCCAGTCCTTCCAGATACCTAGTAAAGGAGTGATGATAACCCTTATCCTGCTTTCTAACCAAGTCTGTTCGAAGGGGAAAAAATGAAGGAGAAAGAGGAATTAATCAACTGTTAGCACTGTGCCCAAGAGTGTCAGTAATGGATAATGTAGACCAACTATTTGGGGCTTGGGACTCAGACAGCAAGGAGTGTCAACTGCAGGGGCTCAGAGGCCTGAGGTAACAAGAGAAGGAAGCAAATTCTTGGAGGCAGGTGGAATTGAGCTGGGACCTGCTCTGGACTAACCTACCCCAGTCCTTGAGTCAGCTTATGGGAAGGGGTTGGGCAGCCACATAGGCAGAGGGGTGTCCTAGCCTCCTGAGCATGCAAGCTTGACTCCTTTTCTGGAAATTCACAACCCCCTTGTCTCTATTTCTGTCCTAGCAGGGGTCTGGGAATTCATTGAAGCCTCAGTGGGATGCTGCCTAGGTCCCAGTCCAGCTTGGGGCCTCACTTTGCCCTGGGGAGTGGCCCCTCTTTTCTTGTGATTGTGTCCTGAAGTAAGCAGGCCTGAATGGGGAACCCACTTGCTCCCTACCCCACCTAATGCCTTAGTGTGTCCCCCAGACCCTCTGATATTCAGACACACTGTAAGATTTGAGGGAGGGCAGTGGCTCATCTCCCAGGCCCTGCATAAAGCTTTCTGAGAGCCAAGGCCCCCAGCAGCCAACCCCAGCCCCTGAGCTCACACAGCCCCCAACCATATCAACAGGGGTCTTTGGAACACTGCTCTCTCTCAAGCCTGCTCTTGGGACCTTAGTTTATTCCCCACCCTGATGCTGCATGAGCAGTCCTACCCCAGGAGAGCTGCTATCATTCACACAACCACTTCTACTCTGTATTTCCCCAGCCCTAAGCTCACCTGCTTATCACATCTGCCTGAAAGGCAACCCCATTTACAGATGGGAAACACAGGCCCCAAGAATGAGGGGAGTGAATGGCCCAAAGACGGTGTTGGAGCTGTGCCCTATCTGTCTGACTTCAGGATTGGGGTTATTGCATGTCAGTCCTCCTTGCCATCATCAAGGAGCTGGGAATTGGGACAGAGTGAGGTGGGCAAGAGAGAAGTCTTGGACAGATGGTCCAGAAATACAGAAGCCGAGGAGGTAGCCAAGAGCTATGGATCTCAGGGATCAGGGAGAAGGTTTCCACTGGGGGATCAGCTCTGACATGACTGTGTCTGAGAGAGAGACACAAAGATATAAAGAGGTGTTTCTAGAGGGGAATAAGCCAATGCCAACCCAGACAAGGAGAGGTCAGGGCACTGATATTGAGCATGAGCCCAGAGGCCTGTAGAGGCCCAGTCACAGAGCCTGGAGGTCAGGCTGAGGTCAGACACTGTTGGATAGCACTGGAGAGCCACAGAAGGTGCTATGCCCCCACCCCCAGCTTTCTTCCTTCAGATTATTTCTCCTTCCCTTTTTGGAAAATCAAACATCATCATTGCCTCCTGTCTAAGCCAGAGAAAAGTTCACCTTCCCCACGGGCTTGGTTATGATGTCATCCCTACCTGTGCTATCCTCAGTGGTATCAGGAAGAGAGACAGTCCCCAGGCTGAGCCATGGCTGAACACATGCTCAGCCCTTGAGGACACTGGGCCCAGATGAGATCATGTAGGTGTTGGCACTCATCTGGCTCCCCAGCTATTTGCGACTCTGTGTCATCCTCAGAGACAGCAGTATTTCTCCCCACTCAGCCCACGTGACTTCTTGTCCAGGGTGCAGATGGTTGTTGCCACCTGGGGTTCCTATAACTGTGCCTGTAGGCTTCACAGAGCTGCAGTGCTGGGCTTAGATTCATGTTTGGCACCTGCAAACGAAGGTGCTTGTGGGAGCGGGGCAGGTGACATAACTGTGATACTGGTGAAGACATAAGTAAAAAGGGGAGGGGACACTCTATCCAAATGGCTAAGGCATAACCCAGTTAAAGGGTCACTGCTGCCAGGCCAGTGCTTGTAGGTGGGACTGTGGGTCCAGAGTAGCCAGCCAGGTGTTCTCATTCTCCAGTAAAAGCTGAAGACTTCAGATGTCATGCAAATCTAAATTTTAAATGTTGGTAACTGATTTTAAAATAAAATTAACCACGAGTGAGCCATAAACGACATATCTGCAATCCAGATGAGGCCTCAGGGACAGGAGTTCCTAAGTTCTGAGGGAGAGAACTGAAGCTCAGAGAGGTACAGTGACTTTTCCAGGTCACAGTGCAGGGCAGTAAGTACTAGGACTATAGCCAAACCCCTGTCTTCCCTCTTTCCAAGGTCCTTTTTACGAGTTTTTCTTCCTGTGTGCTGGGCCCTGAGCTTCACCCTGGGGACAGGCAGTTAGAGTGCAGTGGCCTGGGCTGCTGCCTACCTAGTAGTCCTTAGGTAGAGTAGGCCTTCATCTCTCTTGGTCCTGCTTGAGGAGCTTGGGGTCTGAACCAGCACCTGGCACAGAGGTTCTCGGTGACCCTGCTGAGAGGCGATTGTGAGAGCTTCGCTCTGGGGCTGCTCTCCCGGGAATCTCCAGGCTTCATGCAGTTCACATGAAAGCTGTAGCTTGTGCTGGCTTCCAGGACCCAGATCAGTATGGAGGGCAGGGAGAGGCCAAGACCTGGAGTGGGCGGGGTGTCCGCCTTAAGGCCCAGGGTGGTGACAGGCACAATGACCAGGGAGACACCCCAAGGGGAAGAGTCCAGCTGTGTGATCAAGGTCACCGCAGTCGCCCAGGGGGCTCAGCAGGGAATGGCTCACACTCCAGCTGCCTGGTTCTGACCCAATCTCCCCAGCGCAGTTACCCAAACTCGGAAGTCCAGGGAGCTCACCTTCCAGTCTCTGCATGTCCACTGTGGGCTGGGTGACCCCAGGGACTGAGAAGACTTCCTGAGAATCCTCCACCTAGGGGAAGAGCTGGGAGGACTGGAGAGGCAGGCCGCTGGGAAAGGGCGGCTGTCCACCAGCCTGGGCCTGGCAGCGTGGGCTTTGGAGATGGCAGAACTCTGATGCAGACCTGGCTCCCCACTCCTTCCTTCATGAAATGAATCCATGGCGTCCCTCCATCGTATTTTCTGAGCCCCTGCCATGGGCTCCATGCTGGTCTAGGTTCTGGAAATAGGTGATCGACGGACCCAGGGGCAAACTCACATCCTTAGGGAAAAGAGAGTCAAAAGACTTTCAGAGAGTGAGGTGTGCTACATCAGATGCGTTACATTGCCATTTGCTAGAGTGACTGAGTCAGAGTCCCTTCTAGGGAGTCTCCATGTGGCCTGACCACAGAGGGGACATTTGGACCCAGTCACAGGTGGCTGTATGAGCTCAGGGAAATATTCTGCTTGTTTTTGTTTTGTTTCGTGCCTCAGTCTCCTCATATGTCATGACGAGTTAATAACACCTGCCTCGCTGAATTGCTCATACTAGGAAGAACAACATTACAAAGGCCCTTGAACCTACTAGGAGCTCAGGGAATCAATGAATGAATGAATGAATTAGTGAATGAATGAATGAATACTGCCCAGCCCAGGCCAGCTGAGGATTCAGAGAAGGGCGATTTGCATGGATGATTTTGTACCTTATGGTGGGATCCTGTGGGGGTTTGTGGGTGGGTTTTTACTACTTCCCATCCCAGGCTCTCCTTAGAGAATTAATAATGCCATCCCCGCTTCTAACTGGCATATGACGTTTGGAGTCTTCCTTACCTGAAAGTATACTCAGTGCCGTGGCTGCTGCTGCTGCTGGATTCTTGTTTTGTTTTGTCTTGTTTTTGGTACTGGGGATTGAACTCAGGGGCACTCAACCACTGAGCCTCATCCCCATCCCAGTCTTGTATTTTATTTAGAGACAGGGTCTCACTGAGTGGCTAAACACCTCGCCATTGCTGAGGCTGGCTTTGAACTTGAAATCCTCCTGTCTCAGCCTCCCAAGCCGCTGGGATTACAGGCATGCGACATTGCGCCCAGCTGTGACTTCTTTTGATCCACACAGTTTGTGAGGCTGGCTAGGCGGAGATGCACTCAAATCTGATAGAGTAGGAAAGATGGGGGCTCCAAGTACATGGGGTGGGGGGGACAGCCCAAACAGCCAGTGTTTAGGTTTGGTTTCTCTCCACTCTATAGAGAAAAAGTTGTCATGCCCCCTTTCCCCATTCCCACCCTTACTGACAGTCTCTAAGTGGCTCCCAGTGATGCCTGAGAGCCTGGTACAGTCCCCTGGCCTTGAGTGCAGGGTAGATCAACTGATCCAGATTCTAATGCACACAGTACAGCTGGCATTGATGGGTTCATTAAAGATAAGATTACAAAGTGACGATTCTGATTCCGAGTGTCCTCTCCACCCCTCCCCATCATCTCTCCATACACAGACACACGCATCACCAGCTCCAATGTCATGAGGACACCGGGCAGCCTATGGGGAGGTCCCCACAGTAAGGACCCAAAGCCTGCCAGCAGTGTTCTTGGACATGGATCCTTCAGCTCCAGCGGAGACTTGGGGTGACCATTGCCCCAGCCCATAGCTCTGCTGCAACCTCCTGAGAGGCTCTGAGCCAGAGGCGCCCAGCTAGCCCACGCCTGGATACCTGCTCTGCAGAAACTGGTAATCCATGATTGTTGGTTTAAGCCACTAGGTGTTGGATCATTTGGTCGGCAGCAATAGATAGCTAATACACAAAGCATCTCACGCCCACCCCCAGCCACAGCCTTTTGAAGACTCCATTGCCTCACACACAGCCGATTGCTGATCTGCCATCTCAGCAGCTTCAGTCACCAGCTGCTCTTGGCAGAGACTCCACAGGCACAGTCAGGGAGAACTGGCCTTGCAAGACAGGACTTCCTTGTCTTTGTGGAGACAGGGAGTAGGCTGGCTCATTGGTCTCATTCCTCTGAAGGTGAGTGGATGGAGCAAGAGGGAAGGAGCTGGAGGAAGTCTTCAGCAAGGGGGCTCGAGCCTCATTTTACAACTGTGTACTGGGTTCTGTACAAAGGTGACACCCTGAGCCATAGGAGATCGTTAGCCCTGTCTTACAAGTGAAGGGATGGCGGCCTTGAGAGTGTAGCTGGGTTGCCCAGGTTCACACCAAGACAAAGTGGAGAATGGAATTCTGTCTTGGCTCTGTCTTTCTTCGAGACTTGATGGGCTCCCAGTGGCGTTCTGAGATGGATTATGACAGACTTCATCTAGTGCATGAAGTCTTTTTCCAGCTAGCCTTACACTGTGCTTGGTAATATAGATCTATGGTGCCATCCAGTCCTAATGATAATGGCACAGGAGGGTCTCTGGTTCCCATGTGATAGATCCCAGGTGGCTGAGTTGGACTTGACCCCTTGGCTGACTCCAAAGTCTGCACTCTCGCCCACTGCCCAGGTCTTCTTGCCCCAGGGAGTTTACCCTTGGCCTCTAGCCCTGCAGTGCCAGCCTCCCACACTGGGCGGGAATTGTGTAAAGAGCTCAGTGCTGTGGGTTCTGTACTGCTCAACTGTACACAAACCCACAGCACTGGACTGTTCACACAGCTCCCACCCAGGATCAGGAGTTGGTCAGCAGGACCCAAGATGTCCCCAAGCCAGCCTAGAGTGGCCCTTTGTGCATACTTCATTCCCACCCTTATTTACTGTCTGCTGATTTTCAGTGGCTTTTCTCAACACCTCATTATCTAGGGAAAGGCCTGAGCCCTTGCCAAGGCTGGCTTGCTCAAACCTCACCTGACTCTGGGCTCTCCACCCAGGGAGGCAAACAGCCATAATTCTGCAGTCTCCTCTCCCTTTCTTGGTCGGTTGATTGGCGTAGTTTTCTTGAGTCTAGGGACCTGACCCTCTTAATCTCTACTTACTAATTCTGAGAACTTTCTTTCCTCTGTTGAAATAAATTCTCTTCTAATCAACAATGTTTGCCTTCTCATCGATATTGCCCACCATTGATCACAGGTGTTTATCTTTTCTTCCAATTAAAATAAGCACTGCAGCCTTAAGTGCTTGATAACTATAAGAACAGCTATCCTTTATTGCAATTTAATAAACTGCACTCAGCAAGTGTTTATAATGTTATTTATTAATTCCTGCATGGCCCTGGAGAACTAGCACTCACTGCTCTTTATAAATGTGGCCTCCAAAGCTGACAGAAGTGTCACAAGCCATTCCAGATCATGTGGACCTTCCTTCATGTTAAGTAAATGGCCAAGCAGCTGGTATTTGGTCCTGCTCTGCCTAAGCCTAGACTTTGGCTCCTGCCTTGAACATGATCTCTAGTGTCATTAAATTGTAGCATAAAATGTCAGCAGGCCAGACTGAGTGAAATCTCAGTTTATGTGACAAATGTCTCAGATTTTAAGTGAGCTGTGGCTCAAAAAATTGATTGACTCACAGGCTATATTCCTAAGACAATGTCCATGTCACAGGTCCTGGATTTGGCTTTCCCAGGCACATCTGGGGAGCACAACAGAGGCCTCAGCTCCATGGGGACAGCCTTGCAAATTCAGCAGAAGTCCCAAGGAGATGGGGGCAGGGATCCTGTGAATCAAGGGTGCAGGTGGGGTGGACACAGTGCCACCTCCAAAGAGATGAGAGGTGCATTGAGTCAGATGCCACAGCACAGAGGTCCCACAGCCAGGTCCAGTGGAACCAGATTTGGGTTAATTTAGGTGAAACAGCTTTCTGTCATCAATGGTGTTGCATAACAGTTTAATAAGTTTCCCGTTGCTGGGGGTGTTCAGGAGATGCCAACCAGAGATGCCCCCAGAGTATACCTACCCAGTGTGGGTGGTATGTCCAGGTGACCCAGGAGGTTCCTTCCAATTCTAAGACTCTGATTTAGTTCCCCTAATTCAAGGCTGCGTGGGGAAGAAGCAAGTTCAGTATATGATCTCAAAGTGCAATATCCAAGTTCTTTGTTGACATCTTGGACAATAAAGTGTAACATGAGAAATAAAAGCCAGAAGAGAATGTTGGTATATGGTTACTGGTTTCAAAATGGTTCAAATTTTCTAAGCCTAGAAGCAAGTGAAAGGAAGTATAAGGGAAAATGTGGAACTCTTTGGTGGTCTAACTTTACTACACCTGTGCTTCAAAAAGCGCCCCTGGCCTCACTGGGGCAGAGTAACCTGGCCTTCTATATTCCTCACTGCCCTGTTCCCCTGGGCTCCAGAGCAGGTGTACCTCAGAAATGAGAACAAAGATGTCAGTATTTGGCTTTGAACTTTCAAAAAATTCCTTAGGACCTAGACCTGCTTTGGAAACTATGCATGAATGTTCAGCCCGTCTTCCCATCTGGCCTCTACCTCTGTCTTCCCCCAACCTGCCAGAGACTCTCAGGTTGGAGGAAGAAGAGAAGGGCACAGAGTGAGACCTACAGAGGGAGCACGAGGATCCCCAGATGAGAAATCTAAAAGCGGAGGTGACTGGCGCTGAGTGGGTTGAGCCCAGGGAGGATCACGCCTCCTTTTCCTGATGGGTTAGGAATGTTGTGTGGAGTGTCCGGGGTCAGCTCCAGCACTCCCCCAGCCATGGTATGGCAGAGGCAGCAAGGGACAGATTTCCTGGAGACTCCAAGAGGTGCCAGATGGCAGGGCTGAGGGCACCTGTACAGCTGTCCTTCTTGATCCCTCTGGTGTTATCCGTTACCAGAGCCAGATGGAACGAAGGACGTCGGATAACACCAGAGGGATCAAGAAGGACAGCTGTAACAGGTGCCCTCAGCCCTGCCATCTGGGCACCTCTGGAGTCTCCAGGAACTGAGAGGCAATGCCGGAGAAAAGACAGGGCAAGGGGCTTCACCCAAATCACTAAACTTGTGAAAGAAAATTAGTTAAGTTATAGAAAAGCACATGATTAAATGGGCAACCAGGGAAGATGTCTGGGATATGTGAGTGACTTTAATGCAAAACGATTCATGGAAATCAATAAGGAAAATTCTGACACTATAGCAGGAAATACCTAGAGAGCATGATCAGGCCATCCCCACAATGCAAAATATCAATGATCAATAATTATAAGAAAAAGAATGTTGGAACTCTCTAGAAGTCAAAAGCAATGTCCATAAAAGGGATGTGACGTCATTTGGCACCACTGGCCTTTTTCATTGTTCGTCATTTATCTTTAAAATACCTCTTGCTTGTTCGTGCTTCTCTGCGGCAGCCCAGGCTCCCTCATGACTGCCCCATATGGCACCTTGAGGATGCATGGCTCACATCTCTGCCTGCAAGGAGCACCCAGTCTGCTGCACCCTGAAATCTATGGCCCAAATGTCTGTCCCCAAGCCAATGGCTGAGTGTAGCAGGCATCCTAAGGCATCCCTTCCTGGGAGACACAGAGCCCTCTGATGGCCAATTTTGGCTAGTGGGCTCCTCAAAGGGCACCCAACCCAACCAGATTTGGGTCATCATCCTGAAAGATACAATCCCAAACACAATCATTCCAATTGTTGAAATCCCCAAAGAGCAAAATCCCTCAAGTCTAAAATCCAGAAAGATCAAAATCTCAAAAATATAACTCAGGAAAGAATCATTTAAAAAAATCTTTGAAAGACTTTTGTTTTCATTTAAAAAAAGAAATTTATTGAGAAACATAAAAACATGACAGAGCTCTTTATACAATAATAGACCTCTTTATACAATAATATAGGCAATAATAGCATGCATACTCTTGCAAGCATAGAGACTCAGGTATTCTAACAACAGTCACAGGCATAACAGTTATGAGCAGACAAATATATTCATAAAGAGCTGGGCATGGTGGCGCATGCCCGTAATCCCAGCTCAGGAGTCTGAGACAGGAGGATCGTGAGTTCAAAGCCAGCCTCAGCAACAATGAGGTGCTAATCAACTCAGTGAGACCCTGTTTCTAAGTAAAATACAAAATAGGGCTGGGGATGTGGTTCAATGGTTGAATACCCCTGAGTTCAATCCTCAGTGCCCCAAAGTAAATAAATAATGAAAAAAAAAAACTGTGATGGGTTGCCACCATGTGTGCAATTGTCTGAAGAGCTGAGTATTCAAGAAAATTTTATCTTTCACAAATGTAGATACACACAAATTTTTTCTCTTTGTTTATTAAGGAAGTTTTGACAATTTTACACGTATGCACAGTGCCCGGACATAAAGTCAACATTGTGATAATTCCCTTTGCGTGGTCAAATTTGCAAAAGAAAATACACAAATGAATTTGAATTCTCTAAAAGTCTTTATATGGTTTACATCTTCAGTTTTGGAAATGATCTGAAGATGAACTACACAGCATGGAGAATTGTAAACAACGATGCTGACGATTTAAAATAATGGGAAAAATCTAAAAAAGGAAAAACTAAAAAGAGCAATTCAGCCTGTGACACGGTGGGTTTGAGGGATAGGTTACAGGCAACTGCACAGAGCTGTTCCCAAGAGTGGGTGGGCCTTCACAATCTTGCTTGATACCTGCTTTCCCCCTTTTCTTTCTTTCAGGGCACGGCTCTCCTCGGGGAGTCTGCTCACATTCCTTTGAACGTGCTGCTGTTCTTTCTGAAATTCTTTTCTGATTCCCTCGCTGACATGACTGTTCCCTGTTACATTTTCCATCTTTTATGCCATGACTCTGTGGCCGTGGGTACAGAAGCCCCCAGCCCCCAAGCACTCACTCACATACAGACCAAGAATGTGCCTGGAACCGCCCTGGTGAGGGGAGCTCAACTTCACTGCACAAGGTCTTCTTATCCCACTGTGCACATAATGATTTTTCAACCAGTCAGTAACTTCACTGGCGGCTTCAGGCAAAAGTGGCTTTAATTCATTAAAAGCCCCCAGAATCTCATCAGCTGGAAGGAACATCAACGCCGACAAATGAGGCATTTTTAAACTCAAGTTTTCATAGCTGGCTTATTGCGGTGGCCAATGCCTTCCCTGGGGCTCAGTTTCCTGCCCTCTTCTGTAGCTTCCCCCCACCCCCTGCCACAGGAGTGATGGTTTTCAGGAATTGTAGTTTGCAAAATATTCCGGATTTTAATCTTCCAGGATTGTGACTTTCAGAATTTGAATTTAGGGGAGTATGGTATATGGGATCAGCTCTTGGGAATCATGATCCGCACCACACAAGGACCCTCCTTCCTCTCTCCCTCCCTCCCGCCTGCCTTCCTTCCCTCTCTCCATCACTCAAGGTCCCACGTGACTCATTGGGACTTCTCTTTCCCTCTTTCCTGCCTTGGTGTCTGCTTTCTGGAGGGGCCTGCTAACACCCACCCATGGACTGGCTTCCTGCCTTGGGGGTCCATGGCCAGCCAGGTGGGGCCCTGCTTAGGGAAGACAGAATGGACTGCAGGATGGGCAGGGGTAGCCTCAGATGGTGACTCTGGCCTGCCCCAGCCTGGGCCCCCCTGAGGACAGGCTATGATGGGGGAGCCCCACCCTACTCCAGGGTCCCCTGGCCAGGCCCACTGCCCAGTGGTTCTGGGCCTGCCGGAGAGTCTGACTTCACATTCGAGGTGATTCCTATAGGTGCTGTCGGCTCTCTGAACTCTTTGCTGCTGGGCAACGAGTTCTTTTCTGAAGGGAAACCCCGGGACCACCCGCCCTAGGTCATCATGGATCATCCTCCTGGATTATGAGACAATCTGCCCCCAGGTCTCTGTCTCTGCCCCAACTCCGTGCCTAGAGCAAGAGTTCTAAAGCACAGCCATCACCCTGGGAAACTCACAGAACACTCCTCACCTCCTGGAGTCAGCAGATTACTCCCTCACCAGCCTCTGCTGGGCATGCAGGGAAAAGGGCTGTGGGCTCTGACAGCCTGACCTACAGCTGGGCTGCCCCCTGACTTTCAGGATGACCTTGGGAAAGTGACTTTACATTGCTGTTATTAAAACATTTTCTGGGTTGGGGTTGTGGCTCAGTGGTAGAGCACTTGCCTAGCATGTGTGAGGCACTGGGTTCGATTCTTAGCACCCCATATAAATGAATCAATAAAAAAATAAAGGTTCATCAACCACTAAAAAAAAAAAAAAATTTCTGAAGGTGGCTGCCGGGATCCAAGGAAATGCGACAGGTAAAGTGCTCAGAAGAGTGAGCAGAGGGTCCACTCTCAGCCTCTCTGCCTGATTGAGGGCCTGTCATTACTGGCAGGAGTAGATGTGGCCCTGAGGCCCCAGGTTGCAGTGCCCTGTGAGGTGGGCCCAGCTGGGTGTGGAGAGGTCAGAGGGCACGGGAGGAACCTGCTCGTGCGGGACATGAGTGGTTGCTCAGTGCTTGGTTCTGATCCCAGTTCTAGTCCCATCAGGCTCTGTGGCTGGATTGTCCCTCACAGTCCTGACCTGCCCCTGCCCACTGGCCACTGTGTAAGAGCCTTGTTTGCTGAGTTCCCGGTCCCGCCTGGCGCCAGCCTGTCCCACTCAGTTCAGCCCTTCCTCAGGGTTGTCCCTACAAGCCATCTTCCCCAACAAAAGGCCAGTGTCCTTGGGAGGGCAGGTGCTGCCCAGGCAGGACTGCAGCCCGGCCTGCCAGGGAGCTCTGGGCAGTCAGACCTCAGAGCAGCCATCCGGGCCTGGTCAGGCCAAGGGCAGGGCTGGCAGGTTCTTGGTTGATATTTTTGGTTTTGAGCCACTGTCCCCAGGAAGAGGTCAGGGAGGTAGGCCGAGGCTCGGGCCAGGGAGCCCAGGTGCATTTGCCAAGGTGGTGGCCAGAGGCCAGATGGGGGCCTCCCAAGAGGGATGCTGGCTCTCTTTCCTCCCCACTACTGGCCCCGGCTCCACCTCAAGCCTTTAGGACACAGCTTGACCTGAGGCCCAGCTGCAAAGAGCTGGAGTCTACCCCATTTTCAAGCCAGACAGGAAGAATCCACACTTTCACAGGGAAATCTGGGCTCCCCTTCTGCTCTCCCCTCTCATTTTCTGCTCTGTCAGCCCTAGAAGCTCCTGAGCAGGCCCACCGTGTGCCTCTCTGCTGCCAGTCTAGGCTGCCTACCCATCCCACAGGGCCAGACTTCAAACACACAACTGATCAGAGATGCCCTCTGGGGGTCACTTCTCTGAGCACAGCCTGGTCACAAGCAAGATTTAAGCCAGTGGTGGGCCAGGGCTACCAACCATCTCTGACCACATCAGTAAAGCCCACGTATCTAAAACAAGGGAGGAGAGAACCGTCTTTTCTGTTTGCTGCTCAGACCTGCGGGAATCAGACTACCTACAAATATCGGAAGGAGTGACAGAGAACAAGGACAAATAAATGAAAGTTTCAGAGACTAAAGAAAGCTATAGACTTCAGGACAACACGAGGATAGATAGAATTCTGTCAAGGATTTTGTGTATGTTGTATTTCCCCCCCATCAGGCCTTAAGCTCCTGGGGGGTCTAGTTCATCTCACTAACTGCTCCACTCTCTCAGACGCTCACTGCCCGTCATCACTCAGTGGTAGCAATAAATATCAGATCAATCAATAGATGGGTAGATGGATGAGTGTGTGGATGGATGGAGGCCGGTGGATGATGGCTGAGCAGGGAAGTTGATGGACGGATGGGCTGCATGGACCAGGATGGGTGAGTAAATAACTCTGACACCAGAGGGAAGATGGAGTGGGAACTGGTTTGACTCTGACCAGCACAAAACCTAGGCTTGTCAAAGGTTTCTTACATAGGATATCAACAGCCCTCAAGAGAAAAGGTGGATGACTTTGATTTCATGAACATAGGTCGTGCCCATTCAATGGAAGACATCACTTCAGAAATGGAATTAAGAAATGAAGCCATGAACTGGTAAGGTGGCACATGCCTGTAGTCCCAATGACTTGGGAGGCTGAGGCAGGAGGATTGCAAGTTCAAGGCCAGCCTCAGCAACTTGAACTTCTGTCTCAAAATAAAAAGTTTAAAAAAAAAAAAGGCTAGAATGTAGCTCAGCAGTAAAATGCCCCTGGGTTCAATCACCAGTGCCAAAAAGAGAGAAAGAAATGAAGCCATGAAGTGGGAGGAAATATTAAAAATATATACACATGAGCAAATATATCTTGTACATGTAAAGAATTCCCACAAATCAATAAGAAAAGGTAAACAGCCTGATAGACAGTAGTCAAATGACTGGTGCAGGAGTTTCACACACACACACAGACACACACAAAGGTATCCAAATGACTCATAAGCATGTGAGAAGGTACACAGCATCACTAATCATCAGGGAAAAGCACAGTAAAGCCCCAGTGAGATACCTACCAGACTGGCTCAAATTAAAAAGGATTGCTGGGGATGTGGTGTAACTGGAACTTTCCTATGTTGCTTGTGGGAATATAAATTGGTACAATCATTGTGGAAGACTGTGTGGCACTTATCTAGTAAACCTAAAAATATACCTATCTATGACACAGAAATTCTTCTCCTAGGCATGTATCCAAGAGAAATAAGCATGTATGTCCCCACTAATAGTCTATCAGAACCCCAAACTTGAAGCAATCAAAATACCCATTATCAGTAAACGGACACATGTAAATGTACTTCCTAACAATGAATATTACTCAGCAATAAAAAGGAATAAATTATGGATATACGTAATAACATGACATCATGCCAGAGGAAGATAAATCATATACTGTATGATTCTATCTGCAGGCAGTGCAAGAATTAGCAAAAGCTCATCTGTGGTGACAGAAGTCAGAGTTCTTTGTGGGGATGGGGCTCTCTGGAAGGGAACACAGGAGCCTTTTAGAGTCCTGTGAATGCCGCCATCTTGATCTGGTGTGGATGTGTGTAAACAGTTCTAACTTGACATGGATGATGTGTGCGCTCACCATATTTATATGTTAGACCTCAATAAAACTTTTTCTAAACCAGACACATTTCCTTTATTCTAGAAGAACTCAGGGTGCAGCAGGGAAGAGGGAGGAGCCCAAGGCAGTGTTAGTTCCGCCCTTCAAAGCCACAGGATCATCCAGATTCAGCGCCAGATGTTTCAGAGGAAACTTGTGGGAAGAGGCTGAATTTTGTCCAAGGCCAGGGGCTGCAACAAATGAGGAGGAGGAGGAGGAGGCTCCTACAGGGAAGTCTGTGGGATGGGGAAGATCAAGACCGGGTGACACACACCTGGGATCTTCCCACCAGTGTGCCTCTGGCCACGCACACTTCACCTGCGGAGATATGCAGGAAGCCTGCCAGGGGTTTCTGTGCCATCCTGTCCTACCCTTCACTGCCCCCTTTGAAAGGTTGTGACCCCTCATGTGCTTCCTGCCACTCTCTCGAATGGTGTTCCTGGGAAGGAGGATCTGTGTTGGCTTCTGTGCCAGCTGCCAGATGAAGTCAGAGGTATGTAGGAGCAGGTGGGGAAGGGAAGGCCACAGCTGTCTCCTGCCCCCAGCAGCCTCTCCTCTGTGACTCAGGGAGGCTGAGCTCCACCTTCAGGTGGTTCTCCACCCCCTGGAGCTGAGAGGGCTCACCAAGCTCCTGCAGCTCTCCCAGCAGCAATCACAGCTATAAAGCCTGAGGGTTCCGTCTGCTGACCTCACTGAGCTAAAATCACCTGAGCCCCTCCCCTCATGAGTCAGGGAGTGTCATAAGATATAGGCACAGGTGACAGCTTGTGAGGCCTCCCTGTCAGCCATGGGACCAGCCAGGACCTGAGCTGGTTCAGGCAGGAAGCTCACAGATGGAATGGAACTGGGCAGAGGGGTGATCACAGGTGCCAGGAGAGGAACCCTCAAGTTGCCCTCACCTTTTCCTCCTCTTGCCAATCAGGCAGCCATGGTGCCCTCCGTATGTCCTCAGCCTCCTGCCATCCGTCCTCCCTATTCTGCAGCCCCTGCCCTAGGACCAGGCTACAGCCTCTCCCCTTAGACCCTGCGGGAGCCCTTGCTGTCCTCCAGCCCCAGCCCCTCAGTCCAAACCACCGGAGCTCCCAGGAGGAGCACTTCCCCCTCCTGGGTCTAGAAATGATTGACACACAGTAAGATGCACAGACCTTAAGGGTGGAGTTTGAGGAGTGTTTACCTATACATATCCCTGGGCAACCAGCACCGCAGTCAAAGAGTCAGTCATTTTCATCACCTGGGAAGGTTCCTGGATCCCTTGCAGGCAACCAGCCTGCCTCCCAAACGACAAGGGTGCTGACGTCTACCTGACAAAGGAGTTTTGCCGAGTCAGGAGTTTCACAAAGAATGGTATTTCATATTAGTTACATAGCAATACTCTCTAATGTGTGGCTTCTTTTTTTCACCCCTCATTCAACTTTTGTGACTTTTATTGTTGGGTAAGTTTCCATTTTATGATTGTAACTCAATTTGTTTATCCATTCTTTTATGGGTCAATAACTTGGCTGCCCCTGTCTATGTCTGGATAATGCTCCTCTGACCTTTTGTAGACAAGCTTTTATCTGGACATATCTTTATTTCTCATGGGTAAGGAGCTATATGTTGAATTGCTGGGATGTATAGTCAATATATGTTATTTTTATAAGGAACTACCAAACTTTTCCAAAATAGTGGTCCCATCATGAACTGCCACCAGGAATAGGTGGAAGTTCCGGTTGCTCCACATATATGTCAGCCCTTGGCATTGTCAGTCTTGTGAACTTGAGCCACTGGAGGATGTTTTTAAAGGCCACATCTAAATGACTTACATGTCCATCAACTGGTGAATGGGGAAACAAAAATGTGGCAAATCCATGCGATGGATTATAATTTGGCAATAAAAAGAAATGCAGCATTAGCTGGGCGCAGTGGCCAACGCCTGTAATCCCAGTGACTCTGAAGCCTGGGGCAGGAGGAATGTGAGTTCAAAACCAGCCTCAGCAACTTAGCAAGACCCTAAATAACTTAGTGAGACCCTAATCCTAAATAAAATATAAAAGGACGGGGATGTGGCTCAGTGGTTAAGTACCCTTGGGTTCAATCCTTGGTACCAAAAAAAAAGAAGAGAGAGAGAGAGAGAGAGAGAGAGAGAGAGAGAGAGAGAGAGAGAGAGAGAGAGAAAGAGAGAAAGAGAGAGGGAGGGGGGAGGGAGGGAGGGAGGAAGGAAAGACATGAAGTATTGACACGTGCTACAACATGGGTGAACTTTGAAGATATGCCAAGGGAAAGGAGCCAGTCACGGAAGACCACATATTGTATAACCCCTTTTATACAAAATCTGCAGAACAGGCAAGTCTAGAGAGCCGGAGAGTAGATTAGCCCTGCTTAGGCTGAGGGAAGGGCAGGCCTAGAGGGTGATGGCTTATGGGCAAGAAGTTTCTCTTTAGGGTAACAAAGTGCTCTAAAATTCATTGTGAATACATTAAAAGCCACTGAATTAAAAGATGCTTTAAATGGGTGTGCAATGCGTATCAATAAAGTTGTCCAAAGACCAAAACTCACCACATCTAGTTAGTAGGGACCCCCTGTGCCCCATTCCACCACCAGTGTCCTCAGGGTAAAGATCCAGATGCCCAAACCTAGAGTCATCATCTCCCTCTTCTAGAGCTGCCTCCAGATGTGAGAGACACCATCGTGCCCCTGAGTGTCCGCACACGCTGTTCCCTCTCCCTGGAATGCTACCCGCCCCCCTGACTCATCCTTTCTGGTCCAGCTCATCTGACAGCCTTCCCTTCTCCTCTTTTGTTCCTTCATCCATTCCTTGTTGCAACATTAGGCACCTGCCATGTGCCAGGCTCTGTTCTGTACACCAGGGAGACAGCAGAAAACAAAGCAGACTAAATCCTTCGTGGAGCTGATGTGTCGTCTGCTGGACAGGCAGGGACTGAGCACTTAGCAAATGCACAGTCTTGTGTTCCAGGCCCCACCCTCAAACCTCCTCCACTTCCGAATGGTGATTGTCCCCTTACCTCCTACTTTTTTTATTTTTAAATGCAGTACCGAGGAATGACCCCAGGGGTGCTCTATCACTGAGTTACATTCCCAGACCTTTTAATTTTTTATTTTGAGACAGGGGCTCAAATTGCACAGGCTGGCCTCAACTCCAACTCCTGTGGACTTGCATGATTTAGCAGTGGGTCTCCCCTGCCAACAGGCTAGAAACTCCAAGAACTCCAGCTTGCTCTCCTGGGCACTAAGGCAAGGCTGATAGTGTCCTTCACAGTTTATATCCCCTTGCACAGTTCTTTTTTTTTTTTTTTTTTTTTTTTTTTAAAGAGAGAGTGAGAGAGGAGAGAGAGAGATAGAGAGAGAATTTTTTAATATTTATTTTTTAGTTCTCGGCGGACACAACATCTTTGTTGGTATGTGGTGCTGAGGATCGAACCCGGGCCGCACGCATGCTAAGCGAGCACGCTACCGCTTGAGCCACATCCCCAGCCCCCTTGCACAGTTCTAATCTCTATCTGATCAGCAAGCAGGGAGTTGGGGAGACACCATGTGAAGGCAGGATACTCACTGCCCAGATGAGATAATAAGACCCTGAGAAGAGAATGGCTGGATTGCACAGCTGCAGGACTGTGAGAGCAATCTGGCTTCTCTCACTCCCTGCCCTGGGCAGCTCCTTGTGGCCTGGCCATCTCTGAAGGCTGAGGATGGGTGAGCCCAAACCAGGGAGTGGTTTCAGGTCAGGCTGGGGCAGCAGGGGACAGGGGCAGCAGTGAGTCCTTTGAGCCTCATTCCCTGCCCTCAACCCAGCTCAGATGAGTCACTAACACCGAAGCATGAAGATGTCCCCTGGTCTCCTCCCCCAGTGGTCATGCAGTTCACAAGGAAAGCCAAGGACAGAGGCCTGCGGGAAGGCCTCCTTCGTGGAGTGTTTAATCCTCAGATGGTTCCAGGCAGCCCTCCTGGTGGCACTGTCTTCAAGCCTTGACATACACCGGCTCCTTTTTTACTTGTTCCTTCTAGTCTGTTCCGATGGAAGCAGAGATGGGGCCTACAGTATCTGGGGCCTTCCTGGAACCAGCATCCCAGGTCCTTTCTGGATTCTTTCTCTTTGGCTGTCTGGGTTCAGGTCCCAGATGGCTGGTGGCCTTCGAAGGAAACTAGTAAGAACCTGGCTACATCTGCTCTTGGTTCCTGACTCGCCCCTGGCCATCACCTGACCTTATTCACCTGCTCTTAGTCACTTGCTTTTGATTGACTACAGATAATACCTCTGCCACGTGGGTCCTTGGATCACCTTCTCCCAGGCTCAGTCTGTGGACATCTCCAAACTCCATTCTTCCCAAAGAGGTGGATTCGAGACTCACTCTCCTGCCTCTAGGTTGCTTGTGAATAACCCTTTCTTTTGCAGACCTTGCCATTTCAGTGATTGGCATGCTGCGTGGCTGGCCAGACAGGCCTGGATTGGTCACAGGAAGCACTTTTCTTCAGCTCGGGCCCCCTTCTGTGTTCCTGGAAATGTAGCCCCTGTGAAAGTGCTGAAGGGGGGGGGGCGACACTTGAAAGTCTCAGAGACATTGTGGCTGCGAAGAGGAAGCAGGCATTAGCCCATGGAAAGCACCTGAATGTTTTCCTCACGGACAAAAGCGGTTGGTGGGGATTCTCCCCAGGCCTCTGCAAAGCTTCAACAGGTACCTCAGATTATTTTCTCCATCTCTTCCTACCATCTCCTCTTTCCTCCCCTCTTTCTCTTAGGTTACCCCATCTTTCTTGAAGCCTAAGCCCGCTGGGTCCTTGAACTATCATCCTGCTGGGACTGGCAAGGAGAGGAAGGAAGGATTGACCCCATCTCCCATTCCCTGAGCTGTGCTCTTCTCAGATTTCTACAGATCTGCACATCCAGCACCACAACAATGGCTTCCTCCAAGGTGAGGGTCTGCTCGCCATTGTTGAGTGGTGAACAACCCTGGAGCAGCTGCTTCCAATAATAACTGTGGCTGGTCCTGCCCACGGATCTGGAGGCTGACTGCATTCACCTAGGTGGCTCTGACTCGAGGGGCGTGCGGCCTCATCCAGGTGGTGACCAGGCTGGGGTCCTCTCTCAGGTCTGATGTCAAGCTGAAAAGACTTTGTTTTTCCATATAATATAATTGCTTATTTATTTTAAGTCTGAAACAAGCCACTAAAAAGCTATTTCCATGTTCAGAATGTTTGTCCCTCCAAAACTGAAGTTGAAATTAATTATCAATGTAATAGTATTTGAAGGTAGAACATTTAAGAAGTGATTGGGCCACAAGGGCTCCATTTTCATGAGTGGGTTTAATGCCTTATTCAGGAAGGGTCTCCTCTCTCTCTCTCTCTCTCTCTCTCTCTCTCTCTCTCTCTCTCTCTCTCTCTCTCCCTCCCTCCCTCCCTCTCTCCCTCTGTCTTTCCATGAAATGGTGCAACAAGAAAACTCTCATTAAACTTCTCACTCTCTAGAACTATTAGCCAATAAATTTCTTCCTATAAATGTCTCTGTGGTATTCTGTTAGAGCAGCACTAAACATATTAAGACAGCTATTAAACTAGTAAAGGATTCAATAAGCCATCAGACACATGATAACTGAAAAAAATTCAGAACTGTTTCATATACAAGCAATAATTAAATAGAAAATATAACAGACATTGCCTCCTCAAAAGGGATAAAAATGTAAATACTTCGAGCTAACCCTAAACTGAAAGTCTGCAATACTTATATGAAAACTACAAATCATTACCAAAGAAACAAATACTACATGTTCTCGAATAGGAAGAAGCATTTTTTTAAAATTTGTTCTTTTTAGATATACATGACAGAAGGGTGTATTTTGACATATTATACATACATGGAGTATAGCTTATTCTAATTAGGATCCCATTATAGATAGACTTTTTAAAAGGAATAATTAATTTTATTAGTATGAACAATAGTCGGGTATCCTTTAGCACGTTCTTTGCTTATAGTATCAGAAATAAAATGCAATTACAGAGCTCTTTATCCTAAAGTCAGAAAGAACTGGTGAATTTAAACCTTACTCCCAAACTACAATTATACCAAATGGAAATCTTGTTTAAAAAGCTGGATTGTGATTAGAAAATCTATTAAAGATATGTATTTCCAGGCTGGGGCTGGGGCTCAGTGGTAGAGCTTGTGTGAGGCCCTGAGTTCGATCCTCAGCACTACATAAAATAAATAAATAAAATAAAGATGTTGTGTTAAACTGCAACTAAAAAATAAATATTAAAAAATATGTATTTCCACCATATTAGTAGGAAGCATTTAGTGACTTCTTGGACCTGATTTTTAATCTCCTTCCTTCTTTCCTTCCTTCCTTCCCTCCCTCCCTCCCTTCCTTCCCATTTCTGAAAAGACTTTGGCAGCCAAGGCTGGAGCATCCAGAGCTCCGCAAGCATCTTTCACTTTCTATGTGTCTTTCCATGGGCAGCTTCTGAGGACTGGACTCCCAACAGTGTCTGAAGGTGACTCGAGGGTCAATAAGAAACAGTCTAGTCTCTCTGTGGTGCCGCAGTCTGGCTGGGCATAATTCAGGAGCCACTTGTCAAAAGAAACTAACTTTATTTTTAGAACCACACATGCCAAACAAAACAGCTCCTCAGGAAAAAACCCTCAGAGCCCAACTGCCACCACCGGCTTCCCACAAGCCTCTCACCCAAACACCAGCCTCTCCACCTCCCACCATCCTCCTGCTCTTGAGGCCCATTGGCTGGGTCATGTGGGTAGAGCCAAAGAAGTCCCCCAATGAGCAGCTCCGTGGTCTGAAAGGGCAGGGAAACAGCCCAATGAGCATCACTGCAGAGGAGCCAATCAGCTAGATGTTGCTGGGGCCGCTGTGAGCCAATCATCAGCCGGCAGCTGGAAGTTTGCTGGGGCTCCTTTGGCTGTGGCTCTCAAAACTGTGGTTTATATGAACTTGATGCTTTTCCTGACTGTAACCTTGACTTACTGGGCACAGAGAGCCCCCACTCCTCCCAGCACTGGATTGTACTGCAAAGCATCTCTTCCATTACTGACAATGTCAATGAAGGGCATCCTGTCCAAAGCTTTTCACTTAATTCCTGGGTTTCTCCTGGATGACAGAGCTGGTGAAGAATTTCAATTTGAAGCCACTAAAGATCACACATACACCCTCTGTCCTATTTGGTTTCTCAGAATTCTTCCCTTTTCTAACAATACTTTTCTGGACGAAGTCTTCCTTCCTTACATTTTCTGTCTCTGTAGGTCAATATATCCAGTGTCTGAGCCCTACTATGTGAGCCAGGAGTCTGCAAACTTTTTCTTCAAGAATCAGATAGTCAATATATAAGGTTTTGTAGGCTAAGAGGCAAAATTTACAGTATCAGTATTTATATAATCACTTAAGATGTAATCACTTAAAAACAGAAAAATCACTCTTAGTGTATGAGCCATGAAACAGAAGCCTGGCTAGAGTTGGATCCTGGACCTGTGGTTTTGTTCATCCCTGGTGTAAACCAAAAGGGTGCCGCAGTCTGGTTGGGCATAAGATCACGAGCCACTCACAGCTTTGTAGATTCAAACAGCAATTCTTTATTCCCGAACTCACACCGGTCTCTACACACGTTCTGGGGAAATCCAAGTTCTGCCGCCCAATTCACATCCCAAATACTTTCTGAATTCCACGAGAACTCAACGGGAACTCAGGCAGCAGGATACGCCCTATTCCCAGCAGGAATAACCTTAAACCTGGAACTGCCCTAAACCCAAATTGTCTTAAACTGGGAACGCCCTAAACCCAAGGAGCAGGATACTTCCTAAAACCTGCAGGATACACCCTAAACCTGGATCCACCCTGGTCCTTGAGCAGGGTCACCTTTCTCAAACACACATGCAATGTCACAGAGAATTTCCAAGGCAAGTCCATTTAACATGGAGTACGCTGACAAGGAAATTTTGATGCGTCATTCCTACTTGGCAATGGCCCTCAGCAAAGGGGTTCCTGGAGCACCTTCCATCAGACCCTCTCTCATCATCAGGAACAGAGGTCTGTAGAGGTGGGGAACAGTTTTGCCTGTGAATTCATCTTAACCTATCAGGTGCCTCCAAGCAGGAAGTTATACCAGGACAGGGAGAGAAAGTTGGAATTCCTTCATTCTTTCTTGTACTAGTCTGGATGAAGCCATCAGTTCTTGTTCTCAAGCTTGTCTGGGACATGCTCCTGCCTGTTCCAAGCTTTTTTTCCATTTTCCCTTCACAACCTCTCAATTTACCTAGCAGAGAATGCCATTTGTTCTTTCCTGAGGGAATCAGAGCAGGATGCTGTTGCTGGCACCCAGAGTGCCCTAATGTGAATAGTAGTAGTTTCACTAGTAGTAGTTGCCTAGCTACCACGGGATATTCTGAGAAAGCATTCCAGGGTGCAGGAACCCAACAAAGCCTGGGATGCTGGATTCCCAGAATCCAAACTATGGTCCCAGAATTTAAGACCCTACTCATTTGGGCTCTGGAGTCTCCAAGTCCTCAGAAAGCTCACCCCTCTGCTTGGGGTGGGAGACATCCCAAGCTGGGAGGAGGGAGAGCTGGCACCAGCTCTGTCCAGGTCGATATCTCTTGTGATTTTTCCATTAATCCATCTCTTTTCACCAGTGCAGCAATTGCACCTTAGGCTTAGGTTGAACAAATAGCAAAGACCTGCATTTGCCCATTGTTCCTTCATGGCTAAAGTTGTGTCTGGCAGAAACCTAAGTCAAACTTGCTTAGACGAAGGGAATTCCACTAGCTCATATCCCTGAAGAAGACATGGGATTGCTGGGATTGTAACTCAGTGGTAGAGCACTTGCCTAGTATGTGTGAAGCCCTGGGGTTGATCCTCAGCACCATATAAAATAAATAAACAAAATAAAGCATTGTGTCCATCTATAACTAAAAAATATTTAAAAAAAGAAGAAGAAGACATGGGATTGACTGAGAAGCAGGGCTTCTGGGCTGCCCAGCTCTTTCTGTTGCTCTTCTTTGCCCCTCTTTGCTTGGCAGCTCCATGGTCACCTACTGCAGGCTCCTTCTCCACGTGGCCTGAGACATGACAGCTGGCTACTCCCAAGCTCATATTCACACAGCTTCCTGGCTAGAGCTAAAAGGACTTCTCCACCCTAGCACCAGAATGGAAAGTCTCAGGGAAGGATTCTGATTGGCCTAACCAGGTTATGGCCCACCTCCTGGACCAGTAAGTTCTGGAAGGCAGGATTGTATTGACTTCCTTGGGAGGATGCAGCAGAAGCAGGCTGTGGTAGATTGCAATTGTCCAACTGGAAATATCCCCTTCCATTCTCACAGGCCTCTGTGCAGTAAGACATTGCAGGATCGTCTCTCCATCTCCCCCAACCCCTGTTGAGTGGAGGAGTCCATTTCCCCAGTCCTTGAATCTGGGCTGGTGTTGAGACTTGTTTCAACCAATGGGATGGAGTAGCAGCTATGACACTGTGCCAATTCTGAGCTTTAAGAAACCTGTGCACTTCTTTCTCATCTCTCAGAACCTGCCACCACCTTCTGAACAAGCCCAGGCTGGCCTTGTAGGGGATGAGAGACATGACTGGTTTCCCTATCACCCCAGTTGGCTATAAGCAAACTACCAAACATGTGAGTGCCGCCATCCTAAACCCACCTGCCCACTGACTGCCGACACAAGGGAGCCCAGGTGAGATTACTAGTGTCTTGCTCAAGTAGCAGACTAGACCATGCTGAAAATTAAGCGAACAAATGGTTATTTAAGGCCATGAGTAAGCAGTTGGTATTTCACTGAATGTGGTGGCACACACCTGTAAACCCATGGTTCAGGAGGCTGAGGCAGGAGAATGGCAAGTTCAAAGCCAGCCTCAGCAACTCAGCGAAGCCCTAAGCCACTTAGTGATATCCTGTCTCAAAATAAAAAAGGGCTGGGGATGAGACTCAGTGGTTAAGCACCCCAAGATTCAATCTTGGGTATGGAGGAAAAACAAAAAAAGGAGCTATCTGTTATAGTAACAAACGTAACTGATCTACAGACTAAATAATCATCACATCTGCCTTCCGGTTCACAATGACTGGTCCAGGGAGCTGGCACAAAGCTCAGCTGGACTCATCAGAATCCTTCCCTAGGTGCCTAACTAGACTACATTTCTCTGGATCCTTGCCATCTTCCTGAGCTCCTCTCCTACCATATTGGCAGCCAACTGCAGCCAAGTGATAGCGCTCTAACCAATGAAATGTGGGCCTGGCCCTTAAACTCACTCCCTACAGAATATGCCTTGGTTTTTCCCCATCTGGCAGCTGAACACAGGGAATTTCAACATTCATCTATTAAAGCAGCAAGGCCCGGCTTACAGAGTTGGGAGGAGCAGACAGAAGAGCAGATTCCCAAGAGGAAGCTGGCTGCGTTCCCAGAGGAAGGGAGGGGCGCTGGCAGGAAGGACATTAAATGTCCAATCAGAAGCCGGGAGTCACCTTGAGAGTCAGGCTACAAAACCAACCCAACAGAAAGCTTGGAGAGCTGCCAGGGCAGGACCTGGGGTCCACGTCTCCTTGCCAGCTGCAGTTGAGGGCAGCACTTGTTCTTGACTTGCAGGGAAGACACCTGGTCCTGGACAATGAGCAGTAATCACAGAAAGAAAGGACTTCCGAGTCCACTGAAACCAGGACCCTCCTTTAGTGTGACATCTCTTTCCTTTTTATCAGATATGCTTTCCGTTAAAAGCTCGTCATCTCCTTTTGTTCTAATGACAGGGGTCAGAAAGCTTAACTTTTTTTTTTTTAAATATCTTTTAGTTGTAGATGGATACAATATCTTTGTTTATTTATTTTTATGTGTGCTGAGGATTGAACCCAGGGCCTTGCAGGGTAAGACAAGCGCTCTACCACGGAGCTACAGCCCTCGCCTCAGAAAGCTGAACTCTCGATATCAAAACTTCATCTTTAAAAAAGGAAATCCTGCAGTCTGATGAGGAGGGAATAAGTCAAAGAGAAAGATGGAGCCTAGTAACAGATGTCTCAAGAGCAAGGGAAGATTCTAGAGAGGAATCCAGGCTTCAAACCCAACCTGGCTGCAGGTGGCCATTCTGCAGTCTTGGTGCCTCAGAGCAAATTCTTGACAGAGGAAGCCACAGGATTGCTCACTGGCCAGCGGATCCTCAGGTTACAGGTCCATCCTGGTCTAACAGGTGAGGTCAAGGGAGGTTTGAGCTCATGAGGGACAGGTATGGCTGCCTTTCGGCAGAGGCCGGTGGCAGTTTCCAAGAAAGGAGGACAGGGGTGCTCAGGAACTCTCAGGAGTCTACCATGGCATCCTAAGAGGAGAGACGGTCATTGGCAAATGCACAGAAGTGTGGGGGTGGCTGAAGAGATAGGATGGTTCAGTGACAGGGATGGTGGGAGATGGGTCATGTCTTTGGGATCCGCGGACCATATGTATCTCTGAAGGGCCTCAGGCAGGATGAGCCCTTCCAACTGCTCCAGAGGTACAGAACATGGTGGTTAAGTACTGTTCACTGGATTCTCACAGGGCTGGACTTGCATCTCAGTTTTGCCACTTAAACCAACATGTGGCCTTTAGTCAGAGGTCAGGAACTGGCGGACATTGAGGCAGACACAAACCACATCTGGGTTTAATTTGGGTAACATGGTTTCCGAGCATATTAATGTTTGCTCATTTGCAGCATATATATTTATCTGTATACACACACACACACACACACACACACACACACACACACACACGCCCTTTTGTCCCAGCCAGTGCTCTCTAATTGTCCCCATCTCTTCATCCCCTAGCTTCCTGTCCGGTTCCAATGCCCTGTGTCATTGACCTTCTGCATCAGCTTTCTGTGCTGTTTTATCGTAGCAGAGAAATAATTTTTGTATCTATGTGTAGCAGGCGGAATAATAGCCTCACAAAGATGTCCATGTCCTAATCCCTGGACCCTGGCCCATGACCAAAGGTAATTAGGGTTGCAGATGGAATTAAGGTTACTATCAGCTGAACTGACCACAGGTTCTTAAATGTGGCAGGGTCAGGAATGGAAAGGGAGGAAGACTCAACCAGCCATTGCTGGATTTGAAGATGAAAAGGGTCATGGGCTGGGAGGGGTTGTGGCTCAGTGGTAGAGTGCTTGCCTAGCGTGCGTGAGGCACTGGGTTTGATCCCTGGCACCACATAAAAATAAACAAATAAAATAAAGGCATTGTGTCCATCTACAACTAAAAAAAATATTTTTTAAAAAAGGGTCATAGGCCAAGGAATATGGGCAGCTTCTAGAAGCTGGAAAAGGCAAGAGAATATTTATCTTCTAGAGATCCAGAAAGGAACACAGGACTGCTGACCCCTTAATTTTGAGCCCATTCAGACCCATTTTGGAATTCTGACCTTCTAAAATATAAGAGGGTAAGTTTGTGTTGTTTCAAGCCACTGACTTTGTGGTAATTGTTGATGACACTAGAAAATTAATACATCCTGTCTCTCTCTCTTTATTTTTTTATAAGTATTTTTTAGTTGTAGTTGACACAATACCTTTATTTTATTTATTTATTTTTATGTGGTGCTGAAGATTGAACCTATCGGTAGGCCTCACATGTGCTAGGCAAGCTCTCTACCACTGAGCATCCTGTCTCTTACCAAAATGAGCATTAAACCAAGAAGGTAATGTCCTTTGGGAAAAATCATATGTCTTAAAGAACATGAAGAATGTTTTTATTTCTTGTATTTAATTTGTCTGCAAATTATATGTGACACCTGGGTTTTTCATTCACTATTCCTGTCTGGATCTGAAGGCATTTGGGACCTGCTCTTTCAGACAATTATGATTGGCCCTCTATATCCATAGAGCCTACATCTGTGGATTCAATCAACTATGCATTGAAAATATTTGTTTAAAAAATGGGTCAGTACAGAACACGTATAGGACTTTTCCCCTATTGTTATTCCCCAAACAATATAGTACAACAATGATGTATGTAGCATTTACATTGTATTAGGTATTCTAAGAAATCTAGAGATGACTTGAAGTATACAGAAGGATGAGCACAGGTTAGATGCAGATACTATGCCTGCTTATGTGATAGACAAGAGCATCCACAAATTTTGGTATCTGAACCAATACCCTGTGGACACCAAGGGATGATTATACATAAACTTTCTGTTCTTCACTTTTCTTTTTGTAAAATGGATCCACTTTATCTTTTTGTCATAATAAAAAACATTAAGCAAATGAAGACATTAATGTAGTATCTCCTATTGATTTGGGGAATGTTTACTCAATGGCACTATGATTAGAATATGAGGATGAATACATTAGAATGAGATAAGCTTTGCTGTAGTAACAAATTGATTCTTAACATCATTGACTTACTATAATAAAGGTTTATTTTTATCAAGCCACGTTTTCAGAATAGAACAGTGGAAGGCTCAGCTCCCAAGTCACTCAGGGACCCAGACTGCCTCATTTGTAGCATATGGCCTTCTTGTCACTGTGGCAGGGGAAGGCCTTAAAATGGCCTAGAAGTGACACACTTTATTTAGGCTCACAACTCATTTTCCAGAGCTATTCACATGAGCCCACATGCAATTTGATGGGGAAACACAATACTCCCAAGTGCCTAGACAGTTAGGAGAACCAAAATGATTCCGTGACAGAAGTCTCTAGTCTTCGTTTAGTGTTGCTATAAAAAAAATACTGGAGACTGGGGACTTCAATAAAGAGTTCTATTTAGCTTATAGTTTTCCATGCTGAAAGTCTAAGATCAGGCAGCCCCAGCCGGCTGGGCTCCGGTGAGGAGTGGATCATAACATGGCAGATGGCATCCCATGGTGGGGGTGTATCTGGAGGGTAGGTCACACGGAAATAGAGATGACCCTTTCTCTTGGGAACTAATCCAGTCCTGTGAAACCAGCCTATATTTCTTCAGGAAGACAGTCATGACCCAATCACTTGCCACTAGGTTCCACCTCTTTAAGGGCCCAACACTTTCAATACTGTTATATTGGGGACCAAGCTCTCAGCACATAAATATTTGGGAGATAAAACACAGATTTTCTACCACAGTGTCAAGGATAAGAATGGGGCTAAGGGACCAGTTAAGAAGCTGTGAATTTGTACAGATGAGAATGGATGGTGATCATGAGTTATAACGTCAGCATTAGGGATAGAGAGAAGATGCGGCCAAAGAGATAATAGGAAGTAATCAAAACCTCTTGGTTAAAGCTATAGGAGGGGTTGAGATGCACTGAGAGAGACTGTGAGGGAGAAAAGGGCCTCAGGCTAACCTTTAACACTGTAAGAAAGAAGAGCTGTTGTCTCAGGTGGAGTTCTGTGAGGCAGAGCCCGAGTTGCAGATTCTTGTGAAGCCAATTTATTGAGGGACTGTCTGTTCACAGCCTGTGAGAATGAGAGAAGCATGGTAAGGAGAAGGAAGAGATGAACAGCAATAGGGTCTCCAGGAAAGGCTCTCCTTGGTTGGGCCACAGAACCAGGGCATTGGAACTAAGGCAAGATGGCGGGCATTTTATACCCAGAGCTAGTCAATCATTTTGTGTGGGTGTAAACTCCCAGGAGACGCAGCTCTTGCCACTGAAGGGCAATTGACTACAGAAAGGGAATCTGTGAGCTCTTGGAATCAATCCTCACCGTAGCTGAAGGATGGGTGCATGAGCAAAACCCAAGGGAACATGGTAGAGCTCTACAGTGTCTCGTGTTCAGCCCCTGCACAGCGCCACTTGCTTCTCACATTAGGTTTATTCTGTCTGCCTATTGACAGATGCATGATGGACATTGATTTAAAGTGAGTAGTGCAAGCTGAAAGATAACAAGCCATCTTCTTCCACCTCACAGGGTGTAACCTCCCAGTTGGCCCCTCAGCTATATCTTTATGAGCTATTCTATGCTTTCTAGGTCATCAGTTTCTAGATGGTGCCACATGAGTAGGACCAGTGGATCCTATAGTCACCAACCTACTGGCATACTGCCCCTGCTGTGACTTGTAGCGATGCTGTATGAGAGCCTGCACCAGTAAATCACTCAGCCTGAGAGTCCTAAGATCATGGCAATGGCCTAAGGCACCATCAGAACAGCTTGACTCATACCCAAAAATATATATGGCTCCTGCTCAGAGTGACTCTCTACCCTTCTCATGATCTCTGTATTAAAAAGGGTCCCATGTAATAAACTTGCCACTGAGTGGATAGTTGGCCTCCTCATAGGCTGTTACCATATCAGGGTCTAAGCTTTTGTCTCTGTTGATCACCAGTTGGACATTCAGCAGTAGCAGAAGCTACATCAACCTTGATAAAAGGAAGCCCAAGCTTTTGGGGTTATGTTTAGATTCATAATTGTTACCATGATCAGGTGTCCATATTGTACAAGCACTACCTGAAGGGCAAGGGGCATTGTCAGGGACTGGCTGATGTCCCTTGCATGAGTCACCTTGCCCACCTGCTTGTTGAATGCTCTATGTACATGTTACAGTGTCACAGGGTGGATCTTCACGCATTTTGCTGACTCTCATAGGGCCACATGCCTCTTTCCCAAATGTCTCTGATGGTCCAGTCTTGCTGTTTCCAGCCCTCTGACCAATAGCTAACCATTCACTACCCACCGTTAATACACATATGTTCTTATCTCAGGTCACATCTCTTGTCACGCCAATGGCCACTCAAATCTACCTGCTGGAGGGATTTCTTCTCATCATGGTCTTTCAGGGTCACCTTCATTGGGCTGGAGTGCAGGTGCAGCTCACTTTTGGCTGGCCCCATATACCAAGTTGGCCCAAGCTCTGGAATTGTTCTTCTTCATTATCCGGTGGATATAAACCCTCTGTGTGGCAGTATGTGTGTGCCAGTCGAGAGGCATTGTTGCAAATGTCCCCATTCCAAGATTAGGGGCTCAATTTGGTATAAGAGACTGTCTCGATGGGGAATTCAGCCTTTTCTGTCAACCCACTGCTCTTGTGCAGAAGCCCTCTCCCTGATCCTCACTCTGTCTGCCCTCCGGCTGCAGAAGGTAAATGTTTTCAAGGCTTCCTGCCAAGAGGTTTCGTCTGACTCTCATCCTTTGTTTTAAATTGTTGATTAAGAGCTGTGCAGAGTAATTTCCTTTCTTCAGTGCATCACTGACACTTAGCAATAGACACCCAATGCCAAGGTCTTAATTCCTAGTCATTCTTCCCTTACCTCTCCAATGCCAGAGACTTGGTACCAGCTGGGACAGTAGCCTGCTTCATCCTATCCAGTTAGCCCAGGTGACACACTGCCACCCCTTGCCAGCCACTATCAATCTCTACCTGCCACCAGTACATCTCCAGCCTTCTGCCTGCAGAAAGTTTCCAGGAAGGAACAGTAGTGATCCCATGTGCCTTTGAGCCCACTGTCTGAGAGCAAGAGGTTGCTGGCGAGCTAGCAGGAGAAGTCTCAGAGGAGTGGGCACAAAGCGGGCATGTGGCGGGGGCAGAGGAGAGTGAACAAGAGCCTGTTCCTTGACTCTCTAAGGAGCCTGTGTGAGAAGGAGGGGAAGGCATCAAAATCCAGGATTTGGGAAGCCAAGGGTAGACCTCACAAGGGCAGGGCTGAGGCCCAGACCTAGGAAGGAGGAAGGCAGGGGAAGGGGCTGCGGATGGAGTGAAGTGCTGAGGGAAGAGAAGCAGGTTCTGGTGTCAGGGCCTGGGGAGGAGCTGGTCCCCACGGGAGGGACACCACCTCCTCTGAGCCTGGGCTGAGGAAGGATGTATGGCTGGGGGGAGATGGATGTGGGCCTGTGGGTTGGGTGGACAGCAGTGGGCAGCTGAGGGTGGGGCCCATTCTGAGGTGGGCATGGCTGAATGGGAGGTGGGAGCAGGACTTAAGAGCAATGGATGGTAAGAGGTTGGCTGGGTGACCTGAGGACCTATTGGGGCTGGAGACCCCAGTGTGTTCTGGCATCTCCCTGTGAGGCCAAATGACTCCCCCAAGTAGCATCCTGCAGGCTTCTATGGGGGCTTTGTGAAGTGGGCTAAGGGAACCCCCAAGATGACCTGTGATGTAAAGCCCAGGTGTGGGGAGGGCTGAGCTCCTGCTGCCCTGAGCCAGGGCCTTCCTGGGGCTTTATCAGTAAACTTTTCTCATCCTGGGGTTAGGGCCCCAGAAGGAAGTACTCTATCTCGGGAGGGAGAAGGATGGGCCAGCTGGTCTCTTTGAAGCCTTGGGTCAGCCACAGGCTTGTATCTGGCTGTCTCCCTGGTTCAAGGTGTCCAGCTGAAATGGCAGGGAGGTGTGCTGTTTGTCGTGACATTGGGGAACCGCACTCCCTCCCCTCTGCTCGCCCACTTCCACCTTTGGCACAATGCCATTCCAACTTTTGTTTTTAAACACAACCCACCGGTTCAACACGCGTGTGCATGTATACACACTCACACATTCACACCCTGAAAGTGGCCTGATACACTCCCTCCCTCTGTCCTGTAGGGGAGACTGCTGATATTTTCTACTTTATTTTCATTCAAAAGTGTTGGCCATGCTCCGCCATGCTGATTGACAGCTTGCTGGAGGGTCAGGCTATAAGGAGCAGGAGCAGGACCTGCCCCTCTGGGAAGTGCTTCCTGATGCCCACCCTGCTCGGCCATCTTAGAGCAGCAGCTCCGAGGGAAACGTCACTGTGTGTTGTGGCAGAGGGCAGTGCCTGCGGCTCAGCAGCAGCCTGGATTCCAGTCTTAAAGTAAACCCGTCTCCCTCACCTTCCATCTCCTACCCAAAAGAGAAACTCTGGCCACCTCAGTGCCACCTTAGAGTCAAGGGACTTCTGGGCACCCAGACCCCATAGGCAGTCCGTTGCCACCTCAGCCCAACTTAGGCACACATTACACCCCTCACTCAGTCCTGCACCCTCTGCTGACCCACATCCCCACAGACATTCCAGAATCACACTACCACATAGATTTGGGGTCCCTGCCAGCCCCCTACTTCCCCGTGGCAACCATGCCTGTTGTCTTCCTGGTGTCCGGTGGTCAGGCTAAGGGGAATCCAGCAATTGACTGCTGAGCTCTGCCAATCAGATTCACTTCCCCAAAGTTTAAATGGGACACACGGAAGAGCAGCCAGTCTGTTGGGTGCTGAGGCTGTGAGGCTGGTTGGGACTGTGGTCTGGGTGGGAGCCATCATGAGAGCAAACCCCAGGGAAAGCACAGTCCTGGAGAAGAGAAATCCCAAGCTCCCCTTGGAGGGGATGAGGATGGGTGTACAGAGAAGCAGGTGGCCAGGCAGAGCTGGGGAGGGAGAGCAGCCGTTAACACTCCACTTCCTGTGAGGCCTGGCTAGGCCTCTGTTTTTTCATTCTAGACATTTTGGATCCAATCACCACTGCGGGGGATCAACATGAATAGGTTCCTGCTTTTTAATCCATGGGGGACTATGGGTGACAGCCACCATTAGACACCCTGAGTCATGCTTGGCTATAAAGACCTGGATCTGTTCAGGCCCCATTTCAGCCACACACCACTCACTACCCACTCCATCTGCCCCACCTGCCTGTCAGGATCAGGGCCTGCTGGAGACAAGTTCCCGCAGAAGCAGGTGAGGAGGGTACAGGGGTCTGAGCACTCACTTGCCCACAGCTCCCAGGGCCCCCTGCAGGGCTCTTCCAGCTTCATACCCAAAGCAGAATGACAGGGCAGGGGGTAGTGGTTTAAAAACAACAGCCAAAACACCCAGACCACTCCTTGGCAGCCACAAAATAGCTGATTCACCAAAACCTTCATTTTTGTCAATTTATTTAGAAAAAAATTAACATGGGCAAATGAGATACCTCAGTGTTACAACAGAGTATAGAAATGTCTAGCAATAGTCAAATAATTTGATCTTTAAATACAAAATAACCACATGAACACCTAATATACAGGTTTCATCTGAATACATATTTATTAGATAAATATTAGAGGTTGTCACATCATCTAACTACATACAGCTTTGCAAGACTAGAAATCACAATTAGTTTTTCTGACCAGTTGAAAGTATGAAATGATTGCATTGTACATACGATGTACAGAGACGATGACGGTTTCTGTGGGAGTCACTTCAGGCTGCACGTGTGGGTGTGTTTATGTGTGTACGTGTGAATCACCTGCGATCATGATATCAAAAATTATACAAAGTATGAATTTGGTTACAATTTTCTTCTGAAATCCCCCGTTTCTTTTCATTATTTCCATAGCACCCTAAAAAGTACACAGGTGGCAGGACTAGTAGACTGAAGCTAAATAGTACATGTAGGTAAAATTAAAAACAAAACAGAACAAAAATGCCTTTCCACACAGGGTCAGAGTATATTACATGAGTGGGACAAAATGTGGAGAACTCACAAACGCTAACAAACAGGATCTAGTTTTTCCACGTTAAGATGGAGTTCCAAGCCTTTTTTTTTCTCGTTTTGTTTTGTAAAAGAAAAAAAAAAAAAAAAACAATACACATTCCGAGAGAAATGAATGCATCTGCTGACGTGTGTCTATTTCTCATTTACATATATACACGTCCCTCGAGTCGCTGCTGCTGACGCTGCCCTGTCTGGACGGGTCAGGCCCGAGGCCTGCTGGGAGCAGGCCTGTAGCTCTCTGGGGGTGGGGGTGGGGGGGTTAGGGCCTCCATTAGGGAGAAAGCATTAGAAGTTTCTTCAAAAATAAAATGGCTACAGGGAACATGATACATGGATAAAGCTTCAAACCAAGAAGATGGGGTGATGGCCCGCAGGGGGCTCTTTCCGTCTGCCGGCTGCCTTCCACTCCATCTTTGTGGAGAGGTGGCAGAAACATGCCTATGGGGTGGGTCAATGCGTATCATGGAAACGTGGCTTGCTGAGGCCTGTTTTTTTTTTTTTTTTTTTTTTGAGGTTACTTATGGCTCCAAGTTGTCATCTGAAAGGATCAGGCAAATATCTTTCCAGAGCTCAGGCCTGCCTCTGCTTACAGATGTTGCTCTTTTGTGCATCGGTCACTACTAAGGGACAGTTCCAGCCCCAGATGTTGTTGCTCCTCCCTCATACCCAAGACAAGCTCCAAAATTACTGTGGGAGGGGGATGTCCCTGGAGGGTGGGCTTCGGGCAGTGCCGTCCACAAGGAAGCTCTTGAATGAACTAGCTGGTGGAGGCTTGCTTGGGAGGGGGCCTAGGAAACCAGCCTGAGGTGTCCAGCCCAGAGATGGCCAGGAGAGGGGCCTGGAGGCCTCGTTGCCAGCACATCTACGGCTTCTCCACTAACGCTGTGGATGGATCTGTGGGCGGAATCTGGGCACGCAGTGAAAAGGACCAGCCGGGGCCCAGGCCTTGTCAGGGCAAAGGATCATGGCAGGAAGCAGGATCATCTAAAGCAGGCTTCTGTCAGTCTGTCTGAAGGTGAACATTCCAGATGGTCCAACCTAGACCATGGCCTCCCGCCAGGCCACAGGCCCTGTGCAGGGACGGCCACAACACCACCTGGCATGATCTTGTACCCAGAAGCCCACTGGGTATGGCTCTCAACTGTGAACTGCCTAGTCTTCCGACTCCCAGCCTAGCCACCCGTTCTATTCGTCCCTCATCTGTCTGTACAAATAGCCCTGGTTTCTTTTTTTTTTGTTTGTTGTTTTTTTTTTTTAAAAAAAAAAAAAAAGGACTCGAGTTTTTTGTTGTTGAGTCAAGGTATTTTAAAAACACCAGCAAAGGCTATAACCAGGTCATGAAAATGTTGAATATTATCAAAGACAATACTAAAATATTCACAAAGATATTTACAAAAGCGATTCTTAAAATAATTGATTTGCATACTGAACAACACACTGTTTGAAAAAACCTCGACAACGGGGACAAAGGAAGAAAAAGGGCGGGGGCGATGGCAGCTTTCCTACAGAAAACCTTGTGCCATTTGGTACGGTGACTGCAAGTCAACAGCTGAGGCCACCTTTCCGGTATAATCCGCAGAAGAGTGCTGGATTGTGCAGGCCTCACCCGAGCCGCCCACCGCCCAGAGGGAGACTGGGAGATTGATGGCAAATGAGGATACCAAGAGTGGACGGGAGGGCAGGCAAGGGCCCTGGGCAGCAGCAAGAAGGGCGCCAAGTATTTATAGCTAGGACCCAGGTGAGGGGACACTCCAGCATCCCCACACGCCATGAGGCTCAGGGGCACAGATCAGCCTGGAACAAAGTGGACATGTGACAAGCTCCCAGGGGACACCTAAGCCAGATGGAGTGAAGCAGTGGAGGAAGACCAGAGGGAGCAGGAGTGTGTGCGGAGCTGCGGGTGGAGGGGGATGCCAAGAGCAGGCTGGTGGCCACAGACACTCACACCGTGAGTTGCCTGCAGGGCTGTCCAGGTGCACTCAGCGATGGCTGGGCTGGAGTCAGGGGCAGCTTTGAGCATGGGGAGAGATGCGGCGGCACTGGCCACCTGCTGCCCAGCTCCAGTGCAGGCCTCACCCGAGCCGCCCTTGCGCCTGCCCCACCTCTCCACCGGTTACCACTGCTGTCTGGCTGGACAAATGGAACGAGGACACAGAGGACTTGAAGTGGGTGTCCCATGGAACAGTCTTGGAGAGGCGGGAGACGGGCCGCAGGAAGGAACCAGCACACGTGGAGGGAAACTGCTTGCTGTCCAAGTGCAATCTTCCTTTCCTCCAGGTGACTTCAGGACTTTCCATGTGGCCATCTCAAATCAGGGAGTAGCTTGGAGCAGAGTTGTAAGTGGTTGCCCTATTTGACTCTGGCTGGTGGCAACCCCACACCCCCCTCCAGGGGCATAATCATTTGGGTTGGGTGCACTCTCTGCCCTCTGAGGCTGAGCCTTGATCTGAGTCCAAAAGGTTATGAAACCCTCCAATGCCTCGTCCTGTCTCCCGGGAGGCCCTGATCTCCTTTCCCACCAGTCCCCAAGCAGGAATGGCAGACCCTCTCAGACACAGAATCTTGTCCTTTTTCTCTGCTTTCTGAGAAAGTTTACAGGGTATCTTGGCTTAGAGGTCAGAGGCCAAAGTGATGACCTTTGGCCTCTGAGATGTTCTCCTTCCCAGAGGTTTGTGCTTTTCTGTGGTGGGTGGTGGGGGGCAGGCCATTCTCCTGCTGCCAACTGTCACTGCTTCTCCAAAGTTTGGGGTTCCCCAGGTCTTTGGGGGCCTTCTCTCAGGCTCCAATCCCTTGCAGGAAGCTCTGGGCTGGGAAGCAGGGAGGCAGGGCTACAGTTTAGAAAGTGGAAGAACCCTTGGGGACACTGGAAGGTCATCTGGAGTCAGCACAGACAGAGGGACCTTTAGCCGCCATCAGCACAAGCCTCTTGCTGGGCCGGGCCCCCCTCAGTGGGGGTCATCCCGGGGCCTGCTCTGGGCATGGGCCCCTGCCCAGGGCATTCGGGAGACACGGGCTGTAGACTCACAGGCCTTCCGGGTACACCCTGCTCACCCTCAAGCCTGTGGTCCCTGTGAGGGGCAGCCTGAGGCATGGGCTCCCGGGTGGAAAAGTGTGTGGGACAGACGGGGTAGGAGGCAGAGTGGGGAGGGATGGCCCCAGTGGAGGGGTGGCCTTCAGTTGTTCTCAAAGAGAGATAGGAGGTCATCGTTGCTATTGCTTGGAAGGTCGGGGGGATCCAGATAGGAGAGGAGCTCGTCAGGATTTGTGAGTTCCGGCAGGAGCTGGAAAAGAATGAAGTCCAGATGAAGTGTTAACTGGGAGTGGCCCAGGGAGGGAGTGCAGGGATGCCCGCCAGCCTGGTCGTTCCCCTTCCATCTGCCCCCCAAGACCCTAGCCCAAAGAGGGACCCTAGCAGTGTTGAGTGTGGGCCTTCTGGCTGCCCACACACATCCAGGCCACTGGGCCTCGTCCATGCTCATTTCAAGCCTAGGGCAGAGGAGCTGGACTGCCAAGACCTGGGCTGGGCTGGGCTGGTCCTTCTCGGGCACATACATCAGCCCTACACCCTGGGAAGTCCCAGGGCAGGTTACACGGCCGCCCAGCAGAAGCCACGCGTGGCTTTACACGTGAGCACAAGGAGGTGGGCTGTGGGAAGGCCAGTGGTCTGTGCAGTGCTCACCACCCTGGTCCTCTCCCCAGACCTCCTAGAAAAGCCTGTGGCCCACTGTCTCCTACCCTCTATCATGACACCCCCACTGGCCTATGTCTGGGTGAGAACCCAAGATGGCAGCACAGTGAGTCCCACCTGCTGCGAAGCCTCTGCTGCCCAGTGGGCCCAGGAGGCGGAGGACAAGTGTCACTGAGCGGAGGACAGGCCTCCTCTGGGGAGCGTCGACGTAGAGGTGTAGGCCAGTCACTGCCCCCAGCAACCAAGGCGGGGATGGGAACAGCAAGCGTCTTGCCCCATACCTGCCAGTCCGTCCAACTAGTGCTCAGCCTCAGTCATTCCGTGTCCCACCCTAATTTTCCAAACTGTTTAGGCCTCAAGGTGGGGGACCCCTGAACCTCAGTTGTCCCCTGATAGTGACCCTGATAGTGAAGCTGATCTTCCTGCCCCCCCAGCTTCTGTCACCCCACACAGGGGCCTCTTGGAGTGAACGATGGAGCAAGCGGAAGCAGGGAATGGACAACACGTGGACAAGAAAACTGCAGACAGACAAGACCAGCAAGACGGACAGAAGGGCCCTGTCACTCCAGCCCCTCCCGTGCCTCAGGCCAGAGAGGGTGCAGACACAGAAACAGCAAGCTCGACATGGTGGGGAAGTGAGGGGAGGAGGTTGGGAAGAAGGGCAGGGACCCTCCTGTGCTGCCTCCAAAGCCCTGGCCCCAAGGGAACCTGCAAGGACCTGGGTGGAAGGACTGTGGTCAGGGGACTGTGGGGAGGGGCCAGCGGAGCAGGGGTTCTCAGTGACACTTCCCCCTGGTGGGGCTTCCTGGTTCTGGAGCCAGGGCAGACTGGCTGGGGTCCACCCACCGCCCACCCACCTCTTCCACCCGGGGCCTTGAGCCCTCAACACCCACCCCTTCTCTCGGGCAGGTCCCGGTGCCAGGCCTGGCCCCAGGCCAAGGCGCATGGTGACCCCAACTTACATCCAGTGAAGGCTCCGGCATGTCGGACGCTCCCTGCGCGCCGGCCTGACCCTCTAAGGCTGAGGAGGGGTTAAAGGTCAGGTCGCTGTGTGGATGGTTGCTGGGAGCGGCCTGTGGCGGCTGCCGGGGAGGCTGGGAAGGAGGAGGAGGAGGAGGAGCCCCACTGTGATGTAATGGAGGCCCTGACTGGCTGCTGGGGTGTGGTACGTGCAAACCTTGTTGTATGGAGGGATGGGGCTGGTCAGAACTGCCAGCGTGTGGCATCTGTGGAGGAGGAGAGAGCAGGAGAAAGAAAGGTGAGGTGACGAGGAACAGCCACGAGATGCCTGGAGAAAATGAAAACCAAACAAACCAGGGAAATAACAACCCCCAAACAAAGCTGCCCCCTCACAAGGCTGAATGGTTGTTGGTGGGAGGGGGCAGAAAAACAAACAAAAACCCTGTCCTCCCTTAAAACTGCCAGCCAGGGAGGCCACAGAGAGGAAGGCAGGGGACCGGGCCTCTCAGGCTGCACGCGGCCCCGAAGGGCTTTGAGACAGGCGCAGATGCTGAGAGCAGGCCCAGGCCCCTCCGAACCCCTCGGCCTCCCCACCCCAGACACCGTCACAACGAACAACAGCAAGGGCAGAATGAAGAAGCAAAATGGGCATGTTTCTGGGGAGCGGGGAGGCAAGTGGTGCTGCCGGCAGCGCGGTGCAGGCCCCCAAGGGCCAGGGCAGCAGAGAGCAGACGCAGACACATAGCACGGGGCAGGCGTGCAGCTCAGGCCCGGGGCTGCACCCCCCAAGTAGGCCCAGGAAAGGGGCAAGGCTGGGCATGAAGACGATGCACCCTGCCTGCCTCCAAGGATGGAACTCAGCTGTGACATCAAAGGGTAGAGCAAGGTGGCAACTTGGATGACCAGGGGCATCTCAGCACACTGCTGGGCCCTTCTTCCTGGCCAACTCCCTCGTACCAGACACTGAGAAGGCCAGGCACCTCCAGGCCTTGTTGAGCCCGGAGTTGTCTCTAATAGATCTAGGTAATTGTTTAGCAAGCATAAGCACCAAAAAATGGGTTGTCTGCAGATAGGTGGGTAGGTAGGATTGAAACATGTACCCTGCTCGTCTGTCTGTTGTTCCAAGCAGGCCCTCCCTCGGAGCAGAAGGCCTGGGGAAGGCTCTGAATGTTGAGCCCATGCCCTTATCCCCACTCTAAATATCCCCACAGGGCCCGCAGCCCCACTTATGTGCTGCCAATTGGAACAGGCAGCCCGGTGACCACATGTTTTCTTAGTCTTCTGGGCCCCCTCTCCGTGCCTGGCCCCATCTTCTGGGCCACACAGAAAAGCAGTTCTGAGTTTGCAAACAGTAGTCACGCTACCCCTGGTCTTCCCCAGACCCTAGTTCTTCTTCCTGTTTCTGCTGAGGGCTGTTACCCACTTCTGCTGTGGGCTGGCCTCGGCCCACAGTCCAGGTGGCTTTTCTTCTGGGGATATGGAGCCGCACCCCAATACGACGTGGGACAGCACAGTGCTCTTCCAGCCCCCACCCTGAAAACAGGGGATAACCACATGACCACGGGGTTTGGGGACCTTGGAGAAGCCACATGTGGGATGACTTGAGGAAGAGACTGGAGGAACGGGCCACTACAGCTGTCAGTGAGATGCAGATGCCCCACAGAGTCCATTCTCGGGCAGCAGGAAGGGGCTCCATATTCCTGTAAATAGCCCTGTTCTGGACAGACGGTCCTTGGATCTTCTGACACAGCCGTTCCCCTGGACCCTGATATGGGCTGGAATATCTCAGAGCCTGGAGGGCCAGGTGTTCTCTGAGCCCTGCAAATACACTTGTCAACCTTAACCTGGCAAGGGAGAGTCCTTGGGCACATCAGCACCTGGTGGGAGCTGTCCAGCCAGTCCTGGCATGCAGGGTGGGGAGGAGGGTGGACTGGCTACCTCTAGTCGTGCAGGTGTGCTGGGAGTTGACCTGTGACTGCTCACCCCACCTAGTACAGCTGTGCTTCTGGGTCTGCTTGCCTTCTAGTGATAGGCCAGAAACAAAGGAGCATCCCTGGGAGGCTCTGAAGTCAACTCACAGGCTCAGGTCCCCCTGCACAAAATGCCAGTGACATGGCTAACAGAAGACAGGAGAGCATATGGCCTTCCCACTGCCATCTCCCAGGGTCAGGACATGTACGGCTTGGGATGTGTGGTGGGTGTGGAAGTGTGATCTGGGTGTCTCCTGGGTGCAGACTGCTGAAGTCCTGGGAAGCAGAGCCAAGAAAGGAGAGAAGCCCCTAGAAGTTGGAAGCCCCATGCAGAGGAGTTAACATTCAGACTCTCTGAGAATCCAGGAAGCCTCTTGCCCACAGGACAGCCTCTAGCCCACAAGAACAGCCTCTGGCTCAGCGGCAGAGCTAATTCCATGTTAGGCATGTGGAACAGCACAAGCCAGAAGCCCCTTTCTTGTAGGTCATGTGACAGAAGATCAGAGGACTAGAGTGACCAATTAAATGTAGGTGCCCCCAAACCCTGCTGCCATGTACTGTTGAGATTCCAGACCTTCTAACTGGCTGGCATGTTCTTTGGCAACTACCTGTCCTCCCCAAGATGAGAGAGCAGAGTAACTGAGGCCTCGGTCAAGCTACTTAAGTTTCTGCAAAACGCTAATCATTCTTCCTCCACTGTGGAGGCTCCAGAAATTGTGCTCCATGAGCACAAGGCCCCTGTTTTTAGTACTGGGGATTGAACCCAGGGGCCTCGCACATGCTAGGTAAGTGCTCTACCACTGAGCTAATAATTTAATAATTTCCTTTTGAGAGAGGGTCTCACTAAGATGTCCAGGTTGGCTTTAAATGTGTGATCCTCTGTCCCAGCCTCCTAAATGCCTGGAATTAAATGTATGTGCCACCATGTCCAGGGGTCTGTCTTGCTTACAATTGGCACACAACTGATGTAGAGCATGCCTCAGGAAACAGTTGCTAAACAGAGGAGAATCCAGCACTCTCTAGATGAGAACCCTTGAGGACAGCTGGGTCTCCAACCACTGCTGTCTGGGCTACAGGAAGGGTAGGTCTTGGGTAGCATGGGATCTCTTGCCCCAGAGAGGCTTCCCCAGCTATTTGGGCAGTGTGTTAATCATTGTGAAACAGGATGAGGAGCACAGACTCCTAGGGCAGTCAGATTTCCTAGCACTGTCTTTTGTAATGACACCCTGAAGACTCAGACCCTTGGGGAATAGGTGCCTGGGTTTGGGATCAAATTCTAGGTGGCTGGAATTATGTGCAAAGGGGTATCAGGAGAGAGAGGGAGGCAGAAAGAAAGAGAAGGAGAGAGAAATAGGTAGTGGTATGTGTGCACGTGTGTGTGCGATCGCCCAAGTACCCTGTGTATGTAACTAGGAGCCTGGAGCTTCCTCAATTTCCAGAAAATCCAAATTCTAGATGAAACAGTGAAGTCCACGGATGCAGATGAACCATATCAGGCCCCTTACTCCCTTCTGAGCCACCAGGCCCAATTCTTGGTTATCCCCTTTGCCAAGGAAGGAACCAGGATACCCACATCAGAAAAGTCCCAAGGGGGGCTTTGTCCTAGACAGCTCCCGACAAGCTGGAGTGCGGCCTGAACCACCGGGCAGTGGGGAGGGTTGGGGAAGGAAGAGGTACTCACAGTTTCCTGCATGGGGTGACTGAGGGGTTTCTCGAGGGCAGCCATGTTGTTTGGCATGTCCGGGGGATGGGAGAGCTGGGGGGGCCCGTGCATGAAGTCATTCATGGATGTCCCGCCAGGATTCCCATGGGGGAAGTCGAAATTGCCATGGCCCTGATAGTTGTTGCCTGGGGAAGGAATGAGATGGGGACATGGAGTCACCCAGCGCGGTGGTGGCCACCCCCAAGGAATGGAGAGAGTAAAGGTAAAAGCCAAGTCCTTGCCCCTCAGGAGGCTAGCAAGGCTCCTGCAGCCTTACACTCCTGGGCTGCACAACGGAGCAGCAAAGACACCTCCTCTGGTGGGACAGGGTATTCTGGGGCATGCACTGCTCTACTGTGGATGAGAGGCAGAGCTGGAGAAGGGGGACACAGCACAAGGCCAAGTCTGAGTGGTTCCTCCTGATGGCCATATTTCATAATGGGAAGACCAAAGCCCAGAGGTTCTTTTGCCAAGTCCACAAAGCCTCCAAATGGACCAGGCTCAAAGTGACATGAGAGGGGATAGCGGTCCAGCTTCTTCAGTCACCACACCCTCTACCACACAGTGATGGTGAAGCTCAGAGGGTCAGCATGCCGGCACACTGGAGTCCTCAACAAGCCATGGGACATGAACCAGGAGGGCTAATGTCTCTGGGCTGCTAATCACCCAGGAGTCCTGGGGACCTAAGATCAGGGATCCTGGTTAGGGAGATGCCACCCTCTGATTTTTGGGGTGGGATATTTTTTGGACCAAGTAGCAAGCAGTAGGGGTGAAGTGAAGTCTGGCCAGCAGGGAGTAAGAGCCAGTGATGGTGAGCTGGGTAGTCAAAGGCCCTGGGGATCCAGGTACCCGGACTCTGTCCTGGGAGAGGGGAGAGTTGGAGGGACAGGGACAATAAGAGATGTCACAGAAAAACACAGAAGGGTCTGAGGGAGGCAACAGGAGAGTGGCTCTGAGGCCTTGGGCTTTGGCTGCCCTCCCCTCCAAGTGCAGTGATTTTAGGATTCCTGTTTGGAGGCAGGTCACCTCTGCCTCTTCACCTTCCCCTCTGCACCTGCTGCTATCAGCATAGAACTTCTGTGTCCCCACTGGACTCGGGGCTCCCCCACCTCGTCTGGCATCACCCACCTTGGCTGCTGTAGTCGTTGGAGTTGGTGCCCCCGGGGGGAGGTGGGAGTGGGTAGGGGGATGGGCCAGGGCCCAGGGCTGCAATCATATCCATGACGTTGGGCATGATCATCTGGCTGGGGCTCATGGTCTTGAACCGCTTAGAAGGGATGCCGTCAGGATCGTCCTTAATGTGTAGGTCTGACTTGATGGGCACTGGCCGCCAGCTGCACGTGGGGTCAATGGTGACCTCTTCAAACTCAGAGCTGTGGGAGCAAGGGGATCGGAGCTGAGGCTATGGGGTGCAAAGCCTCCTGTCCCATTTCACCACACTCTGTAAGAACGGAAGCCTGGTGGGGATGTTGACAGCTCTGGGAGATGTGGAGACTGAGGCTAGGGAAATGAGTGGCTGGCCTAGGGCCCTCAAGGCCTGCCACCCAAGGAGCTGCTGTGAGGGTACTGCCAGCTTCCTGCCCTGGCTAGTTCTGTTCCCTCAGAACATGTTGGAACATTCATTTGCCCCAGGTCCAGAAATTCCCAAGGTAAAGTTACAGAGAGATCAGGGATGTGGTCAGGGTTCTGTCTGTCTGACCAGGGACGTGATCGTTGCTATCTGCAACCTCCCTCTCCTCCCCGCCCCCAGTCCCCCAATACTGGCCACAGTCCAGCCAGAGACCACTTACTGTTGAATGGCGTTCAGGATCCCCCACATGTACTGATCCACCTCCAGGCCCTCGAGCAGAGCAGTTTTACTGGAAGAGGAAACGAGGGCCTTGGCCTTAGCTCTTGGGCTCAAGGAAGTGGGGCACAGCTGCCTGGCCCCACCCGTGCCCACCAAATCCCACCCCTGTTGCTGCTACACAGGAGGCGGCCCTGTGACAAAGGTTTCTTGCAGAGCCCATGGAAGCCGAGCTCCTCTGCTGGGCTTTGGTTCTGCTTTGCTTTTTGGCAGGTGAAAGTGGCTGGAGCCCAAAGAAGGGGGACAGCCAGAGGGAGGGGGCGCTCCTCCCCTTTGCAGCCCCCCTGGGGGAATTCTCTGCCAGGACAGTCATCACTCACTTGCACACAGGACACCTCCAGGTCCCTCGCTCACAATTCAATTGTAGATAGGACTCCAGGTCAAAGCACTGCACAAGTGGAGACAGACAATAGACAAATGTTGAGACGAGGCCTATCAGAAGCTGCCTTGTGCACCTTGGGGAGACTTGGAAGACTGCCCTACCAGGGATGGGGACAGGCAGAGGGTGCAGCAAAAGGCATACCAACTTTGCATGTGAACCAGCCCCTAGTCCTCTGCCTGGCACCCTTCACACCCCTGACCCTACCTCACACCCTTTGAGATGGCTTCCTGGCCCTGCATCCCAGCCAGGTTGCCCTGTGAAAGCCTCTCAGTGAGGACAAGGGCAGTGTGGACTCTGACCACCCCTCTAGCCCAGCCCAGACACTGAGGACAGCTCTGATCGCATCCATCCACCCGGCTGGTCAGATAAACAAAGTGACCAGGACATCCATCACACTCAACGTTCTCTCAGAAGGAGGGAGGCTCCTGTTCCCTGGCATAGCCCTCAGGACCAGCCATGTTTGACCACAGGGTTCCGGGTGACGGCCCAGTGCCACTCAGCATGCCCTTATGGGCTGGCTCCTCACCCCTCTTCTGGGAGACCTTGCCTGAGCAGTCCCTACACAATGAATCTCTCCCAGCCTGGACTGTCTACATGCTCCTAGAGCCCTGTCACAGCCTACCTGGACTGTGACAATCCCTCATGCCCTCTCCTGCTTGAGGCAAGGCCTGGACACAGCAGCTCACCAGGCAGGGGTTCCCTGCTCTCAGGTCCTGGGCCAGCGGTGGTATCCTGGCAGGATTCCCAGTCAGATCTACCATCTGCCAGGATAAGGACTCTCTAACCCTGATCCTGTAGCCCTGCGGACCCAGGCCCTGACTTGGCAGAAAGGGTGCCCCAAGCATAAATGATGGCTGCAGGAGTAAGTGAAGGAAGCTGCTGACGGCGTCCTTGGGGGTCAGAGACAGGCCCTGTGGGCCCCTCGCCACCCCTGCCTGCTGCAGGTGCTTGTCTTAGAGCTGCCCTGGGAAGGCTCACCTGGACGTGTTTGCAGTCGTGGCCTCGGGCAGGCAGCTGGATGCGCCGGAATGTGATGGGGCACTTCAGAGATACCTTGATGGCTGTCTGCTCCACGCCGTCCTCCCCGTTGAGGGTGGTGTTGCCCGAGGAGGCAGCCACGCTGCTGAAGTTCCGCTTGACTGTGGGGCGGGAGGAACAGGTGGTTGAGGGGGCCCAGAGGGTGGGTTGGCAAACACACCTGAACAAACCCTGCCCATCAAGCACTGGAGAATGGAGCGCATTCTTTCAGGGGTCCTGCGGCCCAGCAATGAGGAATAGCAGCCTCCCAGTGTGACACGTAGGAGTGCTCATGCCCAAGGTAGAGACCTGCAGCTCCCCAGTCTCTGCAGAACAGGATGGGCCTTGGCTAGCAATGGGGGACTTTCTGCAAAGCTCAGAAACCGTCTGGCACTTCTCTGATTTACTGAGCCAGCAAAAAAAAAGCCCCTCAGGCGCCTTTGCACTTGATTCTGGAGTATGGAAACGGAAACGGAGGATGGCGCAAGGTAGCAGTGTGAAGAGCAATACCAGAGGAGGAGGGGCCGTCTACACCCCCTGCCTGGGGCTCTCCCCAGGACAGGACCCCCTCCCAGGCCCAGCCGCAGGCTGTCACTCCTGTGCCCACCCAACACCCACTCACTTTTCGTGATGCAGTGCTCTGCAGGTAGGAGGCGCTTTTTGAGGAGGCCTTGCAGCACGGAGCGCACAGAAGGCCGGTGCACCAGCTGCAGCACGAAGAGGTGGGACTGCAGGAGAAAGCAGGAAGCCTGCTCAGTCCCCGCCACTGTCCCCAGCCCTGCTCCACCCGTAGCTTCTACAGCCTCTGTTGCCAAGGCCCAGACTTTTGAGATCCCAAGGTATTGCATCTCTAGGAGAGGGTCCCCCAGGACCAGGGACAGAGCCCAAGAATAGTCAGTGTATTCTAGTTGCAAGTCTGGGGCCTGAGCCGGGGTGTCACCACTCTCGTGGCTATCTGTTTTCCATGTCGACAAGGTGGAAGAACTTATGGGACATGTGGCATCAGGAATGGAACTCAGCTGGCTTCCTACCCACCCCCACCCCATATTGCTCCCATCCTGCGTCTTAAGCCCTTCCTGTCCCAGGGCGATGGGCTTTCCCCCCTCCAGGCCACCGTCCAGGACTGTCCACCCAGCCTCCTCACACTGACAGAGGAATGTCCTTGCCTAGCTCCCCTAGTCCTGTGACTCCCAGCTCTGTGGCCTCAGTGCTCCTGTGCTCGCAAGCGCAGAACCAGAGCCTCTCTTCTCCTGGGTCCTCAGGGAGACCAGGAAAGCAGCGCATGCGATTCACCCCATGCAAGCTGCCCCAGTACACCCCATGTGCCAGCCCTGATCTGGGACAGCATGGCTCAGCCATGGTCCCAGATCAATGACTCCTAGGCTGGAGGGACAAGTGCTCACAAGTGTGGCACACACCCCTCCATGACAACAGGGCTGGTGGAGAAGGACAGTTAACTCTGGACTTAGTGGAGGTGGGTCTGGGGGAAAAGGTGGTTAGAATATAAAACTCTTATGCAGATGAGGTGAGTGCAGGCCCTGGCTTTGAGGGATGCACCAGACTTCACAGAAGAGGGGTGCAGGTGGCCAGGGGAACCTGAGGAGTAAGGTGGAGATACGTGGACAGAGTGGAGTATAAAAGGGGAAGAGGCTGGGGCTAGGGTTGTGGCTCAGCCGTAGAGCACTTGCCTACCAAGTGCAAAGCCCTGGGTTCAATCCTCAGCCCCACATAAAAATAAATAAATAAAGATATTGTGTCCAACTACAACTAAAAAATAAATATTAAAAAAAAAGGAGGGGGGAGGCTGAGTCTGAGATCAGAGCACAGTGGCTTCAATCACTCTGACAGCTGTGGGGTGGGGAACAGCAACCCAGGGCGTAGCTGGAGGGGACCCGGGGATCCCACGCGCCCCACCCCGCCGCACACTCACACAGCAGCAGGCGGTGACGGTGATCTGGATGGTGTTGCGGCCCGGCTGGCACACGTGCTTGAGGTGCAGCGGCTTGTGTGAGGTCTTGTTGTCCCCACGCTCGATGGTGAGGGGCGTGGCGTTGACACTGACCTGCACCGAGGCGGGCCAGTTGGTGTTCATCTGCCGGTCCTCATGGTGGTAGCACTTGAACTGCAGTTCCAGGTCAGACCTGGGGGCAGGGCTCAGGTCAGCTCTGTGAGGCACCCTGGTGCCTCCAAACCACCATCACCCCTGAGTCCTGTAGGACCCGACCCCCGCTGCTGCCCGTTTCCTTGCCTGACCACCTCCTCACTCATCCTGGAGATCCCGTCTCCAGTCAAAACGCACCCCCACCAAGGCCCACCATTCCCACATACGACCGGCACTCCGTCCATGCTTGCAGCTCTGGCTACTAGCTACCTGGTCCCTGCTCCCTAAAAGGGTGACTCCCAATACCTCACAACAAAGACAGAGGGCCTAAAGGACAGACGCTATTGACAAGATCGACTGTGAGGTGGTTACACCCATCTCCAGGCCAATCAGGGGAGCAGCCTTCCACATGGGGCTCCCGGGTACGAAGTATGGGTCAACAGGGCCCACCTAGGTCTGTCCATGGGTGGGAAGTCTTGGCCACTCCTGAACGAGTGTCCCAGCTCCTGTGTCCTGAATGCCCACTCACACAATAACAAGGTGTGTAAGTCTATGAGTGAGTGTGGAAGTGTGGAAGTCTACAAGTGTGGAAGTGTGCATGTGCCCAGAGCAGAGACCCTTCTCCAGCCCTCAGGATGCTCACTGGGCAGCTGTCTAGTCCCAGGAAGGGGGAGGCAGCATGAGGGAGCCGTGCCTGAGGATGAAGGACCCAGGGGTAGGGGATACAGGCTGGTTCTGGCATCCAGAGACCCAGGCCCAAGTCTTGGCTCTGCGACTTGCTAGCCCTGAGAACTCCCACCCTTTAAAGCACTTCTCTAGCCTCATTTCCTCAGCTGCCAAAGGGGAAAGCAATGTCACCCACCACCCAAGATCACAGCAGGCCGTGAACACAGGGCCTGGCCCAGGAGGGGGCGCCTAGACCCCATACTTGAGTTCCCCATGTGAGTGGCAGTCCTGCCCAGTGGTCAGCCCCTTGCCCAGCCTTCCGTCAGTTCCAGCCTCATCTCTACATTTGAGGGTCTGGCCACGGGAGCCAAGTTCAAATTCTTGACTGCTTTTTCCCTCTTGCCAACTCAGGGCCTCACCCGGGACAGCCTCCTTCTCAGCCACCTTTGCGGGTGGGCAGTCTCCCCCACACTCAGGACCTGGGTAAGTGATGCTGCTTCCAGCCCCTGGGCCACTGTGAGTGTCCCAGGAGCTCCCCAGAGCCTCACACAGGGCAGGGCCCAATCAATGATGCCGAACAAGTGAAGGTAGCAGGAAGCTGCTGCTACCACCCATGCAAGGCCACACCGGGCCCGGGGCAGTCTGTGGCGTTGTGGGAGCTCCCCCGTCCCACCTGGGCTGCGCCCCGCTACACTCACCTCCACATGAGCGTCTGGTGGACCGTGGGCCGCAGGTGAAACACGTGGTTGCTGACAGCCAGGTTGTGCTCCAGGCGGAAGGGCTCCAGCACCACGCCATCCCGCACAGGGAACGTGAGCCGCAGCTCGTCATTGTGGTTGGCTGGGCAGGGACAGGGGCCGGATGAGCCACAGGCTGCCACGGGAACAGTGGCATAGGTTCTGGGGCCTTGGGTGGGACTCACCCCCGTGAAACCGCCTGGGTTGCTAGCTCAGAGGAACTTGGGGCTGGGCCACAGAACCCCAGAAGCTGGGCTGTGACCAAGTACACACCAGGGAGCCAGGGAGCCCACCTGTGCCCTCCCATGGATTCCGTCTTCTCCCCTGGGCCTCCCTGCTCCAGAATTTTAGGCTCCTCCTCCTGGCCTCCTCCCCAGCCTTTGGCCACCCAAGTGGGTGGGCAGCCCAACTTCTAAGCCCCCTACTCCTGGCCCACTGGGGAGCTCCCAGGTGAAAATGACTGGGGAGGAGACTGCGGGGTCCTCACCTGGGGGTGGCGGCAGAGCGCTCATATTTGGCTTGATGTCAGGTGGGAAGGGCGGTTTAACATCTTGACTGGGGGACAGGTAGGGAGGGATGCTGCTCCCAGGGGTCATGGGGGGCGTGGGGTTCCCTGGAACGGGCGAGTGTGGGTAATTTGCCACAGGAACTGGCCTGGGAGGCTGGAAGGAAGAGAAACCACAAGTAAGATATGGGGTCACAGGGAAGGAAAGGACCTGGCTGTGGACACAGCCCCTCATTCTCCAGGGCCCACGAGGGTGACCACTCACTCCCCTAGTGGAGGAGTCTCCCAGGAAACCACTGTCTCCTATGGACTCCGCTCTCCCTGGAAGAGTACACCCCACCCTTCATCGGATCTCACACCATGAGCTGCTTCAGTGCCAGGAGAATGCAGATTTCCAAACCCATTTGACAAATGGGGACACTGAGGCTCAGGGTAACTGGGGACTTGTCTAATCTACCCTAGGAGGAGAGGAGAGCTGGGACCTGCCAGGCGGCCTTCCCACATCAGGACTTGAGGCCATATCCCCCAGTCCCAACCCATGGAGGTCCCCGTCCCCAGGAGCCCTTCTCCTCTCAGTCCTCGCCTTGTTCCCTCTCAGACCCACAATCCTCATCGGCTCACCCACATAGAACTGTGGGCATCTGGGCCCCAAAGCAGGTGACCAGAAGGTGTATCCCCCACCCGTGGACACTGCCATCCAGAGAGGCTGGGCAGGCACAGCGAGGGCCTCTGGATCCTCCTGCTGCCCGAGGGTGAGAGGTCTGCAGACTCAATGGGAACATACCCTGTTGACATTCCCTTGGCTGTAGTTACTGTAGCTGCTCCCCGAGAAGGTGTTATTTTGTCCATTAAACTGTTCTGGCTGTTAAAACAAGAGAAGCAATGGTAGGAGCGGGGCAGGAGGCAGGGGCGCCCTCCCTTCTGGCAGAGCTGGAGGCTGCCTGGAGAACCAGGGGATGCTGAGGAGGCTCTGCCTGGGCGGGAAGGAGGGCGGAGCAGGGCGTCCCCCAGGGACCGTGTTCTGCCCCCTCCATCCATAGTGACTAATTTAGCTAAAGAGCCCAGCAAAATAGCAACACCAGCGCTGCTGAAGTCAGAGCAAAAATGGTAAACCCACGTGGCAGATGGCCGCGTACGCTGGCACGGTTCTTTGGCAAGTAAATGCAAAATAGTGACGTCTTCTTCACGCCTGAGAATGTATTTTATAAAAATCCGGAAGGAAAAGTCTGGATGCCTGAAGAGGTTTATCATAGTATTATTTCAAAAGTGAAAAATCAGAAATAACACAAACATCTAACAGAGGGAGAGAGTAGTAAATCAGGGTGAGATTGTTGGAGTATTAGGCAACTGTGAAAAGTAAGGATGAGCCAGGCGCGATGGCACATGCCTGTAATCCTAGCGGCTTGGGAGGCTGAGGCAGGAGGATTACAAGTTCAAGGCCAGCCTCAGCAACTTAGTGAGGCCCTAAGCAACGTAGCAAAACTATCTCAATATAAAATATAAAAAGGGCTGGGTTATGGCTCTGTGGTTAAGCATCCCTAAGTTCCAACCCTGGTACCAATACAAACAAACAAAACAAAACTGAAAAAAAAACAAAACCAAAAACCCACACAGAAAAGAAAAAGAAAAGTGAGAGTAACAGAGACACTATAGCAATAGGTAGTATGCTTATTAACTCAGATTAGGTTAAAAAAAAGATGCAAAATTATAGGTGTAGCTGGGAACGGTGGCTTATGTCTGTAATCCCAGCTACCTGGGAGGCTGAGGCAGGAAGGCCACAAGTGTGAGGCCAGCTTGAGTAATTTAATAAGACCCTGTCTCGAAATAAAAAATAAGAAAGGCTGGGAATGCAGCTCAGGGGTAGAGCACTTGCCAAGTATGTGTGGGGCCCTGGGTTCAACCCCCAGTAACAAGAAACAAAAAGATCACAGCTGTAATAAGAGTTTTATAATGTGTTGGTTTAGAATAAAATGTTAACATAGTCAGAGTGTATAGTTTTCTTTTGAAAAAGGCATTTCCTTATTGTTATTATCTTGTGTGTGCCATTTATGAGCAGGAAAGCCTCATCTAAACCCATAAGAACAGGAACCAAGGGGCTGGGGCTATAGCTCAGTTGGTAGAGTGCTCGCCTTGCAGGCACAAGGCCCTGGGTTCAATCCCCAGCACACACACAAAAGAACAGGAGCCAAGAGACAGGCCAGTCTGACTTCCTGGCCACTGAAACAGCTCTGAGCATACCCAGAAAACCAGAGCCGCCCCCACCCTGCCCTCTGGTGTCTTGGGGGGACTCATGCAGCCCTAGAATGTCACCAGTGAGGTTGAGGATATGAATGTTAGGAGGGTAGTAAGGTGCCCGGAGGTGGTGGGACTCACCTTATAATACTGCCCCATGTTGACCGTGGGGGGCGGGTACTGCCCGGTGCTGGGCTGGCTCGGCATCCTTTGCCCAGGGTAGTTGGGAGAGGTGAGTGGCCGTGGGGGATTGGGGGTGGGGTACTGGCCTGGCTGGGTGGGGAACTGGCTGTTTGGTCCGTATTGCTGGTTTCCATAGTTGGGCTGTGGGTAGCAGGAAAAGGAGAGGGGAGAGGTCACCAGTGTTTTGTAGCCAAGCTGCTCACTCCAATGCCGGGACCAGGCCTACCTCCCGACCACGGACCCTGCTGTCCTTCTACCCTGAAATGGCCCGCCTGGTGGAGAGGAAAGGCTGAACCCAACGATGCCGAGCCCCTTCTTGCCTCGACACCTGGGGACATTACACTCTGTCTGTCCAACTCATGGGACACCTCTCCATATGGTCATTTGTCCTGAGGCTCATGCCCTGGGGACTCTCGGGCCACTTCCAGAGCTTCTCAGTCCTGCCATTTTGAGGAGGCTCTTTCTAAAGTCCCCCTCTGTGTCTCTCCTAGTGTTTGCTACAGGTCCATGTTCCCCAGGGTGCACCTAAATGTGGCAGGGAAATGCAAGCCACAGAATGCTCTTCCAGAAAGCTGACACCCCCAGTTATTCTGAGGCTGAGTCTGGGTAGCACTGTCCCTGAAGCCCACACTGAGCAGAACACACACACGTTCAGTTCCAGGCCATCACCAATCAGTCGTCCATGCAGAGCCTGGGAGCCCTCTCCAGTAAAGGGACAAGATAACCTCTCCCTGGAGAAGCAATTTAGAGAAGATTCAGCGCCACTCTCCAAGTCCAGAGTCAGGTGATGCTCAGGCCCACCGACAGCCCAGACCCCCAGAAAATGACCTCCCGTGGAGTCGCTGGTTTCTTCTTCCTTCTCTGTTGACATTCTTGTCCAAGTGTCTCTCCAGTCCTCTTGGCTTAGAGATCCAGTTGGTGACCATGCCCCAGTGCCTGGCAGGAAGCAGGAGCTCAACCAACACTCGCTGACCAAATGAATGAAGGGCTTGGGGCACACACGAGTGGTCAGCGCTGAAGGACCTTCCACGATACACACTGTCAGGACCTGGTGGCTGCTCTGTGAAACTGTGACCCTCCTTGCTGCAGATGTGGACCTGGATGGCACCTGCCCTCATCTGGGACCAGATGACCTGACTCTAGCCCGCCCTAAGGCTGATCGTTCAAATGCGGAGGCGCCATAGTGAGGAGGGGGCAACCTTCCCACAGGGGTCAGGCCAAACAGGTGGGAGCATCCAGCACTGCAATCCAGGACCAGGCAGTTTGTAACGGGACAGCAGTGTTCCAGGAGGGCGACAACTTCTTCAGGAAAGATGAACAGGAACTCTTGGGGTGTTCTCCTGGGGCAGGCATCACATTGGTGCAGGTGCGGGCTTAGCATTAATGACCAGGCCTCTGCAGTAGCCATGTTTGAGATTACCTGCCTTATGCTGGCTGCCCAAGGTTCAGCTCACAGAAGCAATCCCAGGGCAGCCAGTGGGGACACTGCAAGTGTCAGCACAGGGGGACTGAGAAGAGAGCTCAGAAATAGCGGGGGCTCTGCGCTGGGAGTGAGGCCAGCCAAGGCCTGGGAGGGGGTCCATGGTCCTTTGCTGGCCCCTCCCTGAACCAAGGGATCAAGCCTTGACCCAGCCTCCTGGATGTTGGAGGATGGCTCCCAACCTTTGAACGGCTCCCGATCCCAGGACACCTCCGCGGGTGCCAAGTCACCCAGCTTGTGCTAGAGGAGATGCTGAGGGGGCTGCACAGACGTTCAAGGACCTTGTGCTCTTTGGGATTGAAACTCACTGCAAGCCCGACCTGAAGGCCACAGCAGGGAACCAGGCAGGAGGAGGAAGCAGACCTGACAGAGAGCCAGGGCCTGGTGCTCTAGAAGAAGCTGCAGAGGTGAGCAAATGGGTAGGCTTCACGAGCATTCAGGCCTCGGGAGTCCAGTGTCTCCTGCAGGTGAACTAAATCCTTACGTGGTACCAAGATGGGCCAGTGGCTACCAATTTGTTCTCCTGTGTCACTGGGGGTCTGGTAAGACTCCCTTTCTCTGGCCTCCTGTGGAGTTCTGTACCGCCTGCAGTGTTCCTTTATGGGTTCCGGTTTAAGTCGTTTCTTTCCTGCTTTAGTCTTGGGTTCCTGAGGCAGGAGGTGTGGGTTTTGCTTCCTTGAGTCTTCCCTAGCACCTCCCCTTAGCTGACTGTGTGCCCAAGAGCCAGCCACTGCCCGTAGCATGGCTGAGGCTGATGGAGATGTGTCCCAGTACTGTGCAGCTGCCTGCCAATCATTGATCTCTCTCTCTCTCTCTCTCTCTCTCTCTCTCTCTCTCTCTCTCTCTCTCTCTCTCACACACACACACACACACACACACACACACACATTTAAAGGGCATCGTCTCAGCTCTTGCTCTTAGGGGGAAGCCGGGAAGCCCTCGTGTGGACGTGAACCCCTGTTCTTCACGCAGTCACCCAGGCAGCATCTGAGGCAGGACAGAGAGAGTAGCAGCAGTGGCTACTGGTTACTAAGAAGGACTTCTTGTACATGACCTCAGCCAGGAACCCAGGCAGCCCAGTAGGTGAACTGGACTGTAAGTGTTTTTACAAATGAAGAAACAGTGGCTCAGGGAGGGGGCCTGACTTGCTCAAGGACTTCTGGGTGGGAAGCAGCAGAACCAGGTCTCAACCCCAGGTGCCCCAGCTCACAGAGTCCTGCTGCGTGGCCCAGGTTTTCTGCTGGTCCAACTGTGCCCTTTCCACGGTAGCACCCACAGCCCTGGCACCTTCAAGCCCAGACCTCCCACTGCCCTCTGCACCCCCGCAAGCTGCCGCCACTCACCTCTCCGGGGTATGGCCTCTTTATGCTCTGAATGGGAAGGGACTGGGGCCGGGGGCCTGGATAGGTCTGCTGGGGCATCCGCTGCCCGTGCGTGCCAAAGGGGCTGATGCCGGGCGGCCGGGGCTGGTTCATGCCCATGGGAGGGCCGCTCATCCCCGAGGGTGTCATGCCAGCCGCCATGCTGGCAGGGTTCATGCTGCCCCCCATGGAGGCAGGCCCCCGAGGCCCGGGCTGGTTCATGAATTGGCTGTTATACGCCTGGGTGGGACCCATCTGGAAAGAGGAACAGACCTTCAACGGGAGAAGAAGAAGAAAAAAAAAAGAATAAAATGCCACATGCATTGAAAGTGCAGGGAAGAAGGGGGGTTAGGGGAGGGAGCACTTTCCTGTGTGGCTGCTGCTGGAGACCAGGCCCCAAGGGACCCCGTCCTCCTGGGCTCACTGCTGTCCTCTGCAGGCCGCACAGGGAAGATGCAGCTCCAGGGTGTTATGGAGTGGGGTGGGGAGCAGTCACTCCAATGCACAGGCAGCATTTCCAGGGAAGCAGGCAGGGGACGGGGAAGAGTGTGCAGGGTGAGGAGGGACATGGGGAGTGGCACTGGAGGGTGGAGGCAGATGAGGATGGAGGCTGAAGCCCCTTTCCTGGAAGTTCTGGTCCTTGGGTAATGGAGACACACCCTCCATCCACAAGGTCTGACTCAGTTCCAGTTTTCACTTCTGCTATGTGGTCCCCACCTCCACACCTCCTGTCCTGCATTGCTATGGGGATCCTCCTGCTCACACCCCAGGGCCTTCCTGAACTGGCACAGGTAGCAGATGCACCAGCGGGCCTACCCAGGGCCCCGCCCCAGGCCTCAAAAAGTGTTCTGGGAGATGGGTTGGTAACAGGACTATCTGTCGACACTGAGCCCACTCTTTGGTGAACAGGGGGGCCAGACAGCAATACAGAACTTCTTTGCTCATATGCAGGCACACCAGCCCACACCGAACACACGCAAGCTCCCACATACCCGCACCGCACCCAACCAGGCTGCCACACTCACATCCGAACACGCAGTCTCTGTGTGCTTCAGAGAACACCCGGCACACCCTGGCACCATAGGCTCTCCAGCACACACAGCCCCACAAGCATCTGCACTCTGACTTTCCAGGCTGTCCGGGCGAGGCTGGGGCAGGATGAGCGGGAACTCTTACCGGTCCATACTGGTTAATGTCCTTGTTCTGCGTCTCCTGCAATGCTGCCACAGTGGCCGTGGCCGTGGCAGTGGCTGTGGCTGCCGCTGCTGCTACTGCAGCTGCTGCAGCAGCAGCTGCCGGCTGAGTGAAATCAGCAGGTGGCCTGGTGTGCGGAGGGATGCCCATGCCGCCAGGGGCACTGGGACCCCCAGGGTAACTGCAGGGATGAGAAGGACGGAAGAGTCAGACACTGCCTGCGCCTAAAGATGAACTCAGGACTAATCTGGGGCTGGGGGTAGGTGGGGATGGGGCTATCCCGGGGCCTTGGACTCCAGCTGTTGGGTGTATGAGGCACTCAGATGCAGAGATCAGAGGGAACAAGGGACTCCTGAGGTTGGCAGCCATGGTGCCACTCAGAGATGACCAGTCCCTATGCCTGGAGCCCTGGCTGTTGTGACACCCTCACCACATGCTCTTGGTCGCCTGGTCAGCTGTCCTCTAGGGGTCGCTGGGCCCTAGCAAGCCTGAGCAACTTGCCCAAGGCACTCAGGCACTGAGAGCAGAGCTGCAGATGCAGTGCCAGGTGCGCCTGACACCTGAGCTTAACCAGCAGGGCTGAGGTCTGTACAGGAGCCAGGGAAGGTTAAAGCCAAAGTGGGGGTTTTGCTAGGGTAGGGTGGGCACCTCTGCTTGTCTGCGTCTGCCCTGCCTCACATCCCTGGAACTCCTTCCTGGGGTTCCCTGCTTCCTTCACAGACCAGCAAGACACAGTGGCTTTTCCTTGGTTGCTTAACAAGCCTGGGCAAGTGGGAGAGCCCTTTCTAGCTGCTCTGCAGCTCTCCTGGTTCAGCTCTCTCGATGGCTTCCAATATAAAGATATGAGGCAGAGAAGAGTCACTGGGAGGAGTGGGAACCTAGTAGCCCTCCACCCCTGCCTGCCCGAGAGCGTGCCACTCAGAGATGACCAGTCCCTATGCCAGGACACGGCCCAGCTGCCGCAGCACTGAATCTGCAGGCCAGCCCAGACAACTGAGGGGACGGCCAGGAATGAGACAAGTGACAGCCCCTGCCCAAGCTTCTCAGGCTAGGAAGCATGACACTGGGAATTCAACTGGACCCTCGCATGTAGATGGAGGGTGGACATATGGCCAAGCTCCCCGCTGCCCGCTCACCTGGCCCCGAAGCCCCCGCTGCCGGGGTAGTTGGGCCGGCCATACACGCTCTGCTGGATGTAGGGCTGGGCGGGGCCGGCCTTGGCCGAGAACTGCTGCTGCTGCCCAGCGAACTGCGGGGAGTTGAGGCCGGGGTTGCTGGTGGTCATGCCCGACGCCATGGGGTTGCCGCCTGGATTCATAGGGTTGTTGGCATTGGCCATAGGGTTCCCAAGGACCTGTGAGCAGAGAGAGTGGTTATCCCCCAAACTGGTACCCGAGGTGGCATGGAGACAAAAATGGAGAAACAGAGAGGGGGAGGGAGGAAGAGGGAAAGGGGGAGGACAACGGAGGAAAAGTAGGTGGCGGTGCAGAAGGACTCCCAGAGTTTACAAGGGGGTAGGCTGGGAAGCAGGCAGCGGGGGGGGGGGGGGGGGGACGCTCTGAGCAAGGTCCACTAGGTCTGGGCAGTTCTGGAGAAGGGAGTGAGGCTGGGCCTGCAGCAGGTGGTGAGTACTGGACTCCTCGGTCCCTGGCCTACAACGGGGTCTGGATGCCCAGAGGGTTGGGCACACAGAGGCCCCGGGCTGCTACTCTGGAGGGCAGAGGATCCTGGCCAAGAGGCCTCCTGGGGCCTGAGATGACACAGAAGCACAATGGCTCACTCCAGCGTGGCAACCAGCCTTGAGCTTTCCAATGGGGCTGTGGCTGACAGAGGTTGGATGGGTGGGAGACCCTCTGTTAGGGAGTAAGAAGGGAGGAGGAAGGAACAAGCTGGAGACAGGCTTGACTAGGGGGATGGCTGAGGGCTTGTCACAAGGTCAGTGCATGACCTTTTTTGCTGAAGTCTGACCCAGGGCATCTAGAGTCAAAGAACCCAGACTACACAGGAAGTTCTCCTGCTTATTCAACCAGAGTAAATGTGGCTAGGGAACATCCTTGTAACCCGTCCAATGAAAGTCAATCTCCCAGGAAGGCTCTAGGATGGGGGCAGTCCACAGGGGCTCAGTTGTAGCCCTCCTAGGTAGGTGCAGACCCTAACTGGGGTGGAGATGTGCTGGCAGCTGGCTGCACCCTGAAAACAGGGGTGCCAGCTACAGCCTGGGAGAGCAAGGGGGACTGGCACAGCAGGGGACCTGGGGGCCTCAGGAATGGGGGGGTGCCTGGAAGAGACTGTGGATGGGGGCAAGACAGGCTCTTACCTGGCTCTGGGATGTGTTGGTCACTCCCCAAACCGTGGTGACCACGGACAGGGAGCCGGGAGGCTGGTTGGTGTTCTGCTGCCAAGGGACAGAGTCATAGGGGAATGACCCATCACTGCAAAGGGAGACAGAGGGAGGTCCTCAGGGGCTGGTGCACAGGGCTTGGGTGGGGCCATGTTCTTCACCCCATCATTCTGCCGCTGCTGCAGCAAGTCCCAGGTGACCCCATCCCAGTTAGCACAACCCTCCACTCCCAAGCCTCTCGTGGCGCCTGGTGCAGAACAGGTGGGCCTTGCATGGCGGCAGGCTGTACAGAGAGTACCTCCCCCATTCCTGAGGGGCCAACCCCGTGTCCGCCTGCCTCACCTTGGCCCCAAGTCCACAGTCCATGAAACGGAAGGAAGCCGTGTGTCCTGAGGCTTGACCTACGCCCCTTCTGCAATCACGCTAACTCTGTGCAGCCCTCCAGGAAGAGCCAGGTCCCTGCACCACCTCCCCTGGGGGACTGCCGGGCCCCTTCTCAGCAGAGGCTAAAAGGGTTTGTGGCGGAGAACCTCAGCTCTTCCCACCCCCTCATAGCAGGCTGGCTACTGAGCCCAGCTGGCCTGGCCTTTGGAATGCAGGCTTCTTAGGTCACCCTTCCCTCCTGAGCGAGGACAATGCAGGTACAGGCCAACCTGCCTTAGTCCTTCCCCTGCCCCCTCCCATCTCTTGTGTGCATCTCTGCTGAGCTAATCCCCCGCAACACCTAAGACCCTCAGCACAATCAAAGTCCTTCAGTGGCTTCCAGTGTTGACAAGGCAAAGTCCAAACGCACGCTGAGAATGATTTACCCACTAACTCCACGGGCCCCGCATCTATCCAGCTCTGCCTCTGAGCTGCCCTGGACGCCTGCCCCTCCCTGACCTTGCATCAGGCCTGCCAGTGCCCATCTGACCTGGTGAAGTCTCTCCAAGGAGCCCTCAGCATCAGGGCCAAAACTTAACTCCCCCCACGTCCTGTCCCAGGCAAGGAGTGGCCAGCAAGGTCTCCTGCCAACCGCTGAGGTGCGGGAGCAGGGAGGGCGCCTGCAGATCTCAGGGAGAACAGGAGCTTGAGAAGGAGCAGGTGGGGTCCCAGCCCCGGTAGGGACTGAGCTGAGGCCACAACACCCCTAGAGCCTGTGCCGGGTCTCCTGTACCACCCTGACAGGGAGGCCACAAAGTCCCAGCACACAGGCCCCAGGAAGGGCAGAAAAGCAGAGCGCCCACATCCGTGGCCCCAGCGAAGCCCACAGAGCACCGTGTGTGTGCGCATATGCACACACGTGAGCCACGCTAGAGACAGGGTCTGGCAGAGGGCAAGGTGGTGGGAAACAGCTCGTGTCTTCCTTAGGAACTCAGTCCAAGGTGAAGGCTCACCTGAGCCCTGCCCAAGGGGCCGTCCAGTCCTGGAGGCTGGGGTGGAGGTGGTGGAGGTGCTGAGGGCACTGCACTCATGGGAATGCAAGTGGGTACGAAAACCAGCCCGAGGCCAGCGCTCCAGGAGGGAGTCCCGCGTGCCAGGCAGGAGTGAGGAGCCAGCGCAGCTGCTCTGGTGCCTGTGCTGCCTGGGCGGGTCCTTGGCGATGCTGGTCAGGTGGTGGGACCCTGCAGCGGGCTGTGTCACTGGGGCTCACTTGCCCTTCCCCTGCCTCGGCCACCTCTCTCCTGATCTCCTTCTGCCTGGGGTCTCTTTTCAGAGGTCACCTGTGTGGAGGGGCTGGCCCAGCCTAGCCCTGCCCTCCTAGTATAAGAGGCATCTCTGCCCCACACTCCTTCTCTCCCTTTCCCTGGCTTTTGAGTATTTCCACAGCACTTTACCACAGTTATGATCATCTATTTTGTTATTACCCTCAGCAAGAGCAGAGCCCTGTGTTTGTTCAGCATCTACCTGGACCCTGAGAGTGAGCTAGACCTGGATGTCTGCAGTCCTCAGTGAATCGAAATACTGAGGGACAAGGGCGCTGGCCTGTGGCCTGTCTCTAAAGGGAGTCCCTGCGCTCTAGGAAGCTCCTGCCCACCCTGCACCAGCACAGACTTCCCCCCTGTAGAACAAAGGAGGTTTCCAGTCTCACCCTGCACAGGGGTCCTAGAGCAATCGGCCTCACTGTTCTGGACCCTGATGCCCATCCAGAGGCTGACCCTGGATGCAGGTTCTACTCCTCACGAGCTCAGGGTCCCGGTACAAATCCCCACATTGCTCCTTACATAAAATGGGCAAGCATGATGCCCCCCTCTATTCCCTCGGTGTTTTCTAGGTATAGGTCACAAAAACACGAGTGGGTCAGGACGCTGAGCCAGCACGAGAGGAAAAAGTGATCAAGCCTGAGCTCACAGTAGGACGAATGCTATTCCTTAACCTTCTGTGTTGGTCTAAAACACACGTGGGCTGTGGGGTACTGTGTGTCTTCACCGTAGGTCTCAGGTGCTAAGACTGATGCGGCTCAGAGACGAAAAGGCTTCCTCAATTGGAAAGTGACACACTCATGACTCATGATGTCTGACGGGGAAAGAGCAGGAGTAGAATCTGGGGGAGCAATGAACTCAGCCGCACAGACAGGATGAGGGTCAGCGCTGCTGCTGGAAGGAGGGAGCACAGACAGCAACAGAGCTGGCAGCCTGGGGACCAGGAGCCTAGAGGAGCAGGCTGGAGCAACATGGGAAAGCAAAAAAAAAAAAAAAAAACTAAGCAGGCTCCTTGGGAATCTGTGCAAAGGACCCCCTGTTCTCCCAGGGAGGCAGCTGAGCATGAGGTGGCTCCAGAGTGGCAGAGCAGCATCTGGCAGGGAGGCCCTGCAGGAGACGGTTTTAAAAACAGAGATCCCCAGATCCCTGACACTCACTGTCCTGCAGGGCTCGCAGCCCAGGTGTGCTGGATAAACACAGGTTCCCCCGGCAACGGAGCAAAACACAAGCTTGGGTCTGTTTTCTCTCCCCAGAACTCTAGCCCACAGGTTCCCACTGACCCTCCAGGCTGACGGTGTAGACAAGGTTTCTGTCCTTTTAGAACTTGCCTGGCCATGCTCAGGAAGTGACCCCCCCCTCCGGGGCCCAGGCAGCTGCTGGCTCACCACCTCTGCAGGGGAGGCCCCTTGCTCATGGGGATACTGTGCTGGAGGCCCACAGGCAGCTCCTGACTGCCCTGCAGCTCCGTGGGTGGGCCTTGTGGGAGGAAACTGGCTCCTTCCTGTTTCGCCCACTCCACCCCAAACTCGGTGAGAAGCAAAGTTAACTAATGTTCCCAAAGTGGGCATCCCACTGCATGGCTGGAAGGGTCACTGTCCCAGAGCAATGCTGAGGATGCGTGCATATCCGGGGCTCTGCTGCTTTGCTGCCTTGCACGCTGGGGGCAAGAGAGCGCACTGGGGAGTGCAGTCTTGGTCTTGGGGCCTCCGTGTGCACCTGCTACAGAAGCAGAAGTGGCAGCCGCGCTGGTGCAGCTGTGACTCATCCTGTGTGGGACAGATGCTCCTGCCGGCACTGAGGGCTCTCGCCCCCGCAGGCCGCCACAGCAGCCAGCCCTCCTGCGTCTGCCTGGACTCATGTAGTCCCAGGGGGCTACCCGGTCCCTGTGCCCAGGCAGGGGCTTGGCTGTGGTGGGAGGGAAGCCTGGGGCAATATAGAGAAGGCCCCAAGGCCTTTAGGGGATAACTGGAGACCCCTTCTGATCCCCTGACAAGCACTGGTGACCCTGCAGGCACGCTCAGCCCCGGGCAGGGGTGTTTGGCCTTTTGGGACTGCCTATCAGGGGCCACGTCCCTTCCCTGTCCTTGCCTCGCTGCAATGCAGAGGGAGGCCTGAGAAGCCCACTCTGGGCGACTCTGCTCTGCTCTGTACACCCTGAGCCAGCACGCACCGTCCCCAACTCATGTCACAGAGTGTCCTCAGCCACAGTCCTGTCCAGGCACAACCGCCCCAAAGATCCTGGTCCATCCACAGAGGCACCAGTGCTGTGCGACAGAGAGGCGACTTGTGTGGGCTCTGGGGTCTGACTGGGGTCCAACCTCAGCTCTGCCTTTGCCAATCCTGTGACCTTTACCACTTCATTTTCAACCAGCCTCAGTTTCCTCATCTGTAAGTGGGACTTAACATTTTCCTAAGAGGAAAGGTGAGAATATGGGTGAAATGCCTGGCAGTCAGACCCTGCGCAGCTGCCCTTTCTCTCCCTCCAACTCTCCCCGCCAGCCACCTGCAGGTACCCATATTTGTTCAAGGATACACTGAAAGTGCTTAGAAGTTTTACAAATATGCTATTGATGAGAGGGGCCATTACCATTCCTCTCGGTCAACTAAAAAGAATGTTTTCCAAGCCTTTGAGGCTTACCTTGGTATTCTCCTGCCTTCCCATCTCTAGCTAGTGAACTCCTACCTATACTTCAAAGCCCAGCCTGCATACTCCCTTTCATGACTTTCCTAAGTAAAACCAAGGGCACGTTCCTCTGTTCCCTCAACCTTTTTGTGAATATTTTATGGAGAGCTCTTCCCACTGCAGTTACAGGAGACGGCTTACATGTCTGTACCACTCCATGGCACCCAGCGAGATTTGCTGGATGTGAGAAAATGAGGTAGGCCTGGGGTGAGGAGTGATGACCCAGGCCTCCAGGTACTCCCAGTGCCAGTGTCTGCACAGACATTCATGGAAGGCGGGGAGGCTTGCGCTTGTAGCTGCTGCTTTATTTGGGAGAAATAACCAATTCTCATGAAGGGTCTTGTCAGAGCCTAATTAATTTCCCTGATCCGGCTGCGTTGGCCCTGGCTCCGCACAAGGCTGTAGCGTGGCTGCTAATGAAGCGCCAAGCCGGTGAAGGGCCTGCGCTCCTGGTCTCTCTAATTTAGGGGAAGCATTAACATGTTCTCCATCATCACAATTACTGGGGCCTCCTTCCTCCCCTCCCTGCGGGGAACTCGGGAGGCTTCCACAGGAAGGAGGAACGGAAAAGACCTTTGCATCTTAGCAATCTGGAGCAGGTGGGGCAGGAGTTAGGGGTCTTTCAATTCTTTCTGTGCTTCTCTTTTAAAAAAGGAAATTTTTCTGGGGGCAAGAAGGGCTCATGTAAGCTGAGCTTCGCTGCAGCTATGCAAAACAGAGCAAGCAGCAGCAGCTGTGATGACGGTAGGGATGTGACCAAAGTGAGGGGAGAGTGGGGCTGGTTTTGACTGACCCATCTTTGTGGGTTGACCAAGAATGAGCAATCAGGGCCAAATGGCACCAGGCCAAGGCTCGGGGCAATAACGACTAATCTGTGGGGCTCCAGTGTGCCAGGGTTGGCCATAAGCATGGACTTCCAGCCCCTGATGCCACGGCCCTTCTATGGATGAGAAAGCTGAGGCACAGAGAGGTTAAGTAACTACCCAAAGTCACCCAGCTAGAGGACAGCAGAGCTGAAACCCAAGGCCCAGGAGGCTGGCTCCAGGGCCTGTTCCCACCTGCTACCCTCAGGGGACCCCTCCTCTGAGTGTCAAATCCCACACCTGGAACAAGGGTGGCACCCTTTGATCTTGGAATCTTCCCCAGTTCCAGCTAGCTTTAATTGTAATCAAATTAACAGCATAAACAAGATTTATTAGGCTTTTAATTACCTTTGCAACACTGATTTGCATATGGACAATGTGCTAATCACAAATGACTTTCTTAACCACTCATTAAGAATCCAGGGGAGGAAGGCAGAAATAGTTGTTGGCATGAGTCTGGGTCACTGCAGGGACACAGAAGGTGTCCTAGTGCCGGCCCGTGTCTGGAACCTCACAGGACCACAAGGCACCCCCTGGCCTCTCCTTCCTCTGCCATACACTGTGTCCAGTAGCAAGGACAGAGTGGGCTCCTCAAGACTTTCACAGTGTCCACATTCCTGTGGCCATTCTCAGAAACTGCCACAGGGCTACAGTAGCCCAAGCTGTCCCTGGCACCTCACTCATACTGCTGAATGTCCTCGTGTCCCCTAGGAACTGTGGGACTCAGCTAGGCCAGCACCTCGTGTGCAGCCACCACCCTGGGAGGGAGAACAAGCCGGGACTCTCAGCCTCACCCAGTGGCACAAAGTGGACATGACTGTGGCAGTTGAGCTACAGGAATCCTGCAGTCACCAGGGACCTTCCCAGGGCTTGGGGGCGGGACGGGGGGGGGGGGACGGACATCAAACTTTCAGGCTCCTTGGCCCCGCCCCTCTGCTTGTCCTGGGACCTGAGTCTTCAGACAGCCAGCCCCCTCTGAGCAGCATGTCCAGAGCATCCCAGAGCCCAGCTCTCCCTGGCCCAGCGTCTGTCTCCTTAACAAAGGCACAGAAGCCACCTTCCTCCAGGTCGCTAAGGTCATGGCTGAAGGTGATGGGTTCTGTTTTCCAACTCTGAAAGCTCTCAGTCTTCTCTCCCATTTCCTTCCCCTTCACGTTTAGGAAATTACATACATGAAGGGCTGTGCTGGGGTTCCCCTGGAAACAAGTGATTTCTCCCTTGGGACATTCAGGAAGGTCACAAGGAAAGACATGGTTAACTTGACCTGAGTCTTCAAACAGCCAGACCCCTCTGAGCAGCTGTCCTTGGAACAGTGCTCGGAGAAGAACAGGATGCTGGCCCTTGTTCAACTAATGACAATCTTCTTCCAAATTATTACTCCCAAATGAGTAACAGGTGGATTGGATCAGAACAGTAGGTGACCCTCTTCCAAAAAGACCCCCTTGATCAAGCTAATAACTAGATACCACTGACCTTGATCTACGAGTAGCAGGGTGACGGTGGTGTGCAGACCCCTGCTCTGCTCCTTACTGGCTGTGTATTCTTGGGCAAGTCTACCTTCCCACTCGAGGTCCAGTTGCCCTTTCGGTTCTGCCACTCAGAAATGGGGAGGGCATTATCCAGAAAGCCCACCATCTTGCTTGGCTGAGAGGAGCCCTTATTCCATGGGTTGGTTACCCATCCACACTTAGCAAGACTTTTCTTGCCCACAGGGCTCTCCTTTCTCTGCAAGACCATCTGGGTCTGCAGAGTAAACGCCAGCATGGTCTTTGAGCTCCCAGACCACCTGCTTGGCACTATCTGTCATTTGGCTGGACCTCTGGGGAGCCAGACTTGAAGTGGTGGCAGAGGAACAGGGCCTGGGATGCTGGCTGGTGGCTCTTTGGCTCATGGCACTTCTTGGCAGGGCCAGTGTGAATTCATAGAATGCATGTGCCTACGCCCAATCCAAGTCCTTGACAGTTAAGATCCCTGTCCTCTGAGCAGCCTCCTGACACTCGGCCCTGCTCACCTTTCTCCTTTTGAACCGAAAGTTACTTAACCCTAACCCTGCCTGGATCCAGTGTCCAGATTGCCCTATGAGCCTTCCTTCCCTGGCTGGCTATCTAGAGCAGAGACACTCATCATTTCCATTTGGGATGGAACAATCTCATGCCTGAGCTCAACTGACAACTAGACCTGCAAAGGGCTGGCTGTGGTCTAGCTCTGTAGCCTGATTACGGTCAAGCAGGTCTGAGGCGGGTCTCTAGTGGAGAACAAGGGGGTTCATGCCCATCATCAGCATCTGCTTTGCTGAAATGACTTGGAGGAGAGAGGGTTGGGAAGGAGAGGATACCTGGACTGATGGGTGCAGTGATTCTGGAGGGATGGCTGGCCAGGCCAGAATCCTGAGCTAAGGCATCACAAAGGCATTTACCAAATAAGCTGCTTTGGTTACTATTTAGCCACTGCCTGTGCTCAGAGGCTGGGCCCCAGACACGACCTGCAGAAGCTGGAGCTGGAGCAGGGATCGCAACACAGGAGGCAGTGATTTTCAGCCAAGGGTGATGCACTGCTCTCCAAAATGTGTGAGGGTGCTTTTTGCTTGGTGGGGAGGGGTCAGTCATGAGAAGACTCAAGCAGACAGCGACCAAGGGAAATGTCCTGCGAAATCCTGCACCACAGAAAATTCTCCTGGCCAAACGCCAACCCGTCTGAGCAACACTGCCACAGAAGGGAGGCAGCAGCAGTTGTCAGTGTCCGGGTCCAGAGTCTAGCAAGGCAGTGACCCTGGATGGTGGTGGGCTGGCTGTGGTACAAGGTGCCCCTGACCGAGGCAGGGCACCACATGTCAGGGAGATCCTGCCCAGGCAGGGACTGGACTTGATGAGCACTAAGGTCCTTTCTGGTTCTGAGAGTCAACAAGCCTTTAATTTGATTTATAAAGCATGGTTGACACTCGAGTCCCCAGCAGTGCCTCTGTGGTGCAACCCAGGTCTGCCTGCAGCGTGCTCTGGGCTGTGGGTTCCTCGTTCAGGCTGGATAATGAGAGCAGAGCTCTGACTGCAAATGCCCCTCCCGGTCATTAGCAGGGACCCGCACAGGGAGTGCAGACAGCATGACAGGCTCCGTTGTTCCAGGGTCAGCCTGCAGAGTGCTGGAGAGAGCATCCCGGCTCAGCAAGGGACTCTCGAGATAATTAACTGAGGGAATTGCCGGGCTTGGCCACGTGCTCTTCTGAGGCTGGCGCAGGGCGGAATGGCCAGTTCTTTGGTGCCTGGAGGCCTCCAGCAAGCCTGCTCCTGCCTATGACCCCAGACTTCCGGCAGACCCAGCCCAGACTCACTTGACTCCAAGGTGATTGACCTGAGCTGCTTCCGTCCCCACCTGGGGCAGGACCACCAGCCCTGTGACCTTCCTGAGACTTTGTATGCTCCATTTTTTTTCTGTCTTCCCAAGACCCTGAGTTCAGGACTTTTTAAGATTCCTGTAGAAGTCCAGAATCTACAAAGAAAGAGCCCCATGCAGGAACAGGGCAGTGGGGCTGGGGAAACCTGGTGTCCTCGACCTGTTCTGATGGGGGAGAAATGTGCTCACCAAGAGGATTCAAAACCCAACTGTATCTTTGCAGATGGGGCATCTTTTCTGTGTCAGAGGCCCCTTCCCAGTCCTTATGCTTGAGGGGTGTTTCTAAGGAGACCAGGGCACCCACCCGGGCAGCCTGGCCCCGCCCCCTGGTGGCCTGTGCCCGCTCACCTGTGCGACAGAGTGGGTTTCATGGAGCTCATGGAGTTGAGGGGGGGCTGCATGGGGAGTTTCCCGGGGGGGTCGCTCTGACGGCTCTTCTGATGTCGGAGCAGCAGCAGGCGGCCAAGCTCCTCACACCAGGAGGACAGCAGGGCTGCAAGGAAGGACAGGATGGTCAGTGGGCACCTGGCGGCCATGCCCTGCCACACTTGGTCCCCGCCTCACCCTCCCCGGACTGGGTGGTGTTGACGCCAACTTTGCTCCCGGATTCAAGGGACACCAGGAGACTCACTAAGTCATCTTGGGAAGCCTCAGCGTTCTCAACTGTAAGATGGGACCAGCACCTCTGAAGGAGGATTCAAACGCACCTGTTGCCAAGAGTGGATTGGAGGAGGGTTTTAATGGCCACCACACAGAGTGGTATCAGTCGGGGCAAGAGATGGAGGAGAGGGTCTAGACACTGAAGAGGAGGGCACAGACGGAGCCAAGGTAGGGACAAGGGATTAAGGGCCTGACACGCACGACCCGTCGGGGCCTGGGTAGGCACTGCTTGCCGCCCCCAGACTCCAGAGCAGCCCATCCCTTTACACTTGGAATGGTCAGCTCAACGTGACTTCTAATCCTGGGCGTGGTCAAATTTTAAGTCTGGACAAAATCCACAGCTTTCTTGGAGCCTGCTGACAAGCCAGGAGTGTCTGCAGGGCTCTCCCCGAAATACCTGCTAAGCACACAAGTGGGTACACGCCTCCTGGTCCCCACACTGCTGGACACAAATGCTTAAGGAGGACAAAGGGTTTCCATAGCAGAGGGTGGTGGGTGCTGAGCAGGAGACTGCGCAGGTGCAGGCACGTGCAAGAGCTGTCTGCATCCAGGCCGAGCGGCCTCGACTACCCTGGGTGAAGGGGAGAGTGCTTTTCTTTCATCCTTCACTGTCTCAGTAAGTATGGCCACCAGGGGCCAAAAGCAAGCTCAAGATTAGTGTGTCTCAGCCTGGGCTCCAGGCCGGCTGATCCTTCCAAAGTGCAGGAGGACGGAGCCAAGGTTGGAGGGGGGGTCAGGAAGCTTGGGCTCTGTCACCATCTCTCTGCGTGACTCTAAGCCACTCACAGACCCTCTCTGGACCTCAGTTTGCTTGGAGGGAAAGAGGGGCAATATCTCTTGCCCTGCCTTCCTCCCCCGGCTGTGGGAAGGGGCAGGTGGAAGAAGCCAGATGGTGTAGCCCAGAGAGACCCCTCCTCAGCAGATGCCCCACTCCTGCTCCAAGCACTTCAGCCACAATGACCTCAGGGGTCGGGAGGCAGCTGACCTGTCAGAGGGCTCTGCTTAGCCATTTGGCTGGGTGCAAAGCCTATTCCCTCACTTCAAGGGTCACCCATCTGGACACCATATGACACTCTCCTGCGTCCTTTACTCCCATCTGCCCCCATACAATCCAGGACATTCCCTGTTATTGTTCCCATTCTACAGACGGAGCCTCAAGCAGGTTGAGTCACTAGTAACCACAGCTGGAGAGTGGCAGAGACAAGCGACGGTGCCCCTGCTCCTGGCAGAGGCCTGTCATAAGGGAAAACCCCAGGTGGTCTCCTGGCTCCTCTGATTTCATAAGGAACCTTCGAGTCACCCCGACAGCATGCTCCACTGGTATTGGGGGAACGTGACAAAATACGCAGTGACCAGGAGTGGCTGGGCACTTCACACAGAGTCCCCATCGGTGTAAGCCCCAAGAGGTCTTGCCAGGGCCACTGGGTACATCTGCTTGGCTCACGAGGGGAAGAAAGATGGCCATCCCAAGAAGGCGAGTGGGGGCTGCAATCCCAAAAGGGCACCTGCTTGCCTGGGGGTGGGCCATGGATGGTCTGAGTCTTAAAAGATGGGTCCTTTCTCTCTCTGCGGGGTCACCTTGCTGCCAAAGAGGGAGGAGGGTGTCAGAGAGGAGACACCCCCCCTCAACCCCGACCTTGTGTGTCTTCCCAGAAACTGGTCAAGGTTTCTGCAGTGGGTGCCCAGCACACATCTGCTGCCGCTGGAGGGCGGGCGGCCTGCCTATTCAGAGAGGCTGGAACAAACAGAAACGTGTTTCCAGATCGCCCCATTCTTCTCCCAGGCCCCTAGTTACCGCTTCTTGTGTGGGGGCACTGGGCATCTGGAAACTCATTTGCACGCCAAGCACGAGGCCCGCCCGATCACAGCCGTGGGGACCGCTCGGCTGCCACACAAAGGACAGCTGCAGACGGTGCCGCCTGCTGCCCGCCCATCCCCTCCCAGCCCTCGCTCCTCCTGGGTGTCAGCCACGCCATGCGCCATGGGGGACGCAGGGCTTTCCTTCAATGCCACAGGCTGCCCCCTGCTTGCTCAAGGACAGCCCTCATCTTCCCATCCCTAGTGAAGTGGTTTTCTGTTAAGGAATAAAGGAAGGACCGCTTTGTGGCAGGGCTTGGCCGAGACCTCACGTAGGGGAAGGCTGCATTCCTGCAAGGGAGAGGGGAAGGCGGTGCTGGCGACGGAGGCACAGGCCCTGGCCCCGCTGGGTGGCTGGCTGGCAGAGGCTGTGTCCGCACCCACCTTCTGCAGCTCCGCTCACGGCGGGCGGGCAGATGCGGTGCATGTTCTCATTATGGCGCAAATCAACGTGAGTCTTTAGGAGGCAAATGCCAGCTGATGACAACACACAGGAATTTATGGCCAAAAAAGGAGCCTGGTCCCTGTCAGAGGACCAGGCGGCCGGACAGGGCCAGACCGAGGCAGGCGGGGGATTACGCAAGGACAGGGTGACACGGGTCAGGCAGGGTTCTGTGTGTGCCTGGATCTCGGGTCACGCACACATCTGATCTGGGAAAGGCCATCTGCTGCAGCGAGGCGGGTCTGGCCTCCACACCTGCTTGACCTGCCTTTGTCCTGTGCCCTGGCTGGGTGTGGTACAAACAGCCCGAGGACGGGTGACAGTCCAGGAAGGTCAGGTGTGGTGTGCCAGAGTGCCTGGCAACAGGGCAGTCTCAGTCCTAACCAGCACAGCTGCCCCTTGCCTTGTCCTGAGAGTCCCACTCACCAGTGATAAGAAGGCTGTCCCCAAGTCCCCTTTTCCACATTAAAACAGCAGCTAGGATCACACGTCCCTTCCCCTTTCACAAAGTGCAGCTTGCCTGCCCCAGGGCAGCCCTGGGCAGCAGGTGTGACTGCCTCTCCTGTTGACAGCGGTGGGTGGCTTCCTGCTGATGCACCTGTGGCCAGATGTGTACAGGCAACCTGCACAGCTGACAACAGAGGCCACTGTGACCCAAGGCCACCCTCAAGAACTGAGCATGTCTAGGGCGAGATACCCCAAAGCTGACCGGACACTTGGAAGTGCTCTCTGGCCTTTCCGTGCTCCCTTCTGGCCACCTCCCAATCTGGGGTGTTGGCAAGGGGAGGACCTTCTGCCCAGTCGACACTGGGAATCAGAGGTCAGCCACAGCCAGGGGGAAGGTGGCAGGGAAGGCCGGTGGAGCTGGCCATGGAGATGAGCCAGAACCCCCCACCCAGGGCTGCCCCCTCGCTCCAGCAAGACCTGAGAGAAATCCCCTTTGCCACCTCCCGTGGGGCAGGCCTCACACCAGAGCTGAGCTGGGCGGGGGTACCTGGGGCTCTGGGCTCCTCCTCAAGCCCCATCTGTCACCCTCACCAGCCCGTCCAGGCCACTGGGGGCCTTTCCAGCTGACCTCATAATGCCTATAGGGGGACTGGGGAAGCAGTAGGGTCACCTGAGACCCCAGCTGCCAGGTTAGAGCCTCAACCGCATTTCCAAGCACTCCCAGAACTTCTTGGCATACAGTGCACAACACACACAACCTACCCGTCTAAAACAATCCCTTATCGCCAGGCTCCCAGCACTCCATTCCATTCCCATCTTAGGTACCAAGGCATTCGATCACCCACCCAGCATCCATTCCACAGCCTCTGAGCATCTACTGTGTGTCGGAGCTGCCGTGGGGAAGGGGACCAGGTCAACACTCCTGGCTGAGACCCTGCATAGCTCCCACCACAAAGTCCAAGCCACTCAGGACAATTGCCAAGTCCAGCACGCTCATCTCTCCTCACCGAGGAGGCAGCTGCCACACTCTGGCTCAAGGCAAGGAACCCCAAGAATCTGGGATCAAAATCCAGTTCTACCCTCACAGCCATGTGACCTTGGGCAAATGACAGAATCTCTCTGGGCCTCAGTTTCTTTACCTGTCAAATGGGCATAATACAAATGTTTACGACTTAGGATTATTGTGATATTTCCAAGACACTGATACCTGTACAGTTTAAAAGAGCATCTGGCCTGTAGGAGGTGTGGGGTCTGTGTTGGCACCTTGTGTGGTCCCAGCAGGTAAGACACCTGCAAATGCACTCTGCTCACTGTGGCAGGACAGCACCTCAGAGACGGGAGGTGGTCTCTTGTTCCTCTGTCTCTAGGCCCAGCAGGCTCCAGGGCCACCTCTCTGTGCCAATGCCACCACCTCCCCACATGCCAGTCCCACGAGACATGATAAAATTTCCCACCTCTTGGCTGCTGCCTAGAAAATACTTCATCGCTTCCTCCAGGAAGCCATCGACCCCTCTCCTGGGTGTGACGCGGGCCAGGCACCCAAGGGAGAGGCTGGGAAGGCTTCCTGGAGGAGACTCCATCAGAAATGAGCCATGATGAGATGCAGTGTAGTCTAGGCAGAAGCCAAGAGGAAGGGAGGTGCTTCTGCTCCCCTGGGGTCCCCCACAGTCCTGTCCAAGTGCTTTATCTAAAGTGGCAGCAGAATGGCTGGTCCAGGCTGTGTGCTGTGGAAATGGGAAGGAAAGCACGTGGGGACGGAGGACCAGGGGGGTTTAGGAAGCAGGTCTGAGTGCAGGCACTAAGGAAGATCCAAGCTCCAACACCTGGCCCCAAGACCTTCCAGCAGCGCTCCTTGCAGCCAAGAGCCACCACAATGTCTTTTAGGGAAAAGCAGCAGGAAACTAGGTTAAGGGTGAGGTGGACCTGGATGGAGCCCCAGGGTGCTGGAGTCTTGGCTGCCCCGGCATGTCCTCCCTGGGGGGCCGTGACAGGCCTGTATTTGCCTCACCAGCATTTCCCAGCAGAGTGGGGGGTCAAAGCCAGGTTGACCAAAGAGAGGAGGCAGAAGGCAGAAGCTGCAGTGCCCCAACTTGAGACTCGAGGGGACACTAGGTGGGGAGGGGGGAGCTGCGCTGTTTCCAGAGCCGCGGAGACCAGCCTTTGTTGGTGGCTGGTGAGGGGCTGTGGTGGAGGGGAGAAACAGGCTGGCTCTGGCCCCCACAGGGAGCAGAGAGGCTTGCCCAGGCACAAAGGGAAGGCTGCCCCTCGCCAGGCTGCGCTCCAGCTTGGAAAGGAGCAAGAAATCAGAGGCGGCAGCGGCCACAGGGAAAGAGGTGATCCTGGTGGAGCTGGGTTTGGGAGGTGTGGACGGTGAGGGGAGGCCTGGAATGCTCGTTCCAGGTGAGATCTGGGAGCAGGAAGGCTGGGAGAGGCCTGGGAGGGATGAAAGGCAGTCTGAAGGAGGGGACAGGGACCCGGATGTAAGGGCAGAGCAGGCGCTTTATCCAACGCTGCAGCCCCGGGAACCACACGCCAAACGAAACAAAGGCGGATTGAGTATCAAAGCATGTGTCAGCTGCTAAAAGGCTGCCAGAGAACAGAGGAGCTGTGTGTATGTTCTGGGGGAGATTCTGAGACCCACGAGACCCCCAGGACAGCACAGAACTCAGACATGCCCAGCAACAGGCCTGCGAGGCCGAGGGCCTCTCATTCTCAAACCCATGCCCAGGGGAAAGGACAAGGGCAGAGAGTCAGGCAGAGGAACCGGAGGGGGGGGGGGAGAAACCTTGGGAGAATGCAAGTGGGGCTCACCATTCCAACAAAATACCAGTGAGGCATTTTTAAATGCTTCTATACCATCAGCTTACTAAGGCCACCAGAGACACTCTGACACAAGGGAAGAGGGTGAGTGGTCCTGTTCCCTTGCGGGAAGCTGGGGGAGCATTGTGTGATGAGTAGGGCCAAGAGAGCTGGGCCCCTCTCTCCTTTCCCTTACCTTGAAGACATATTCCTGATCCCACATCCTCTGGAATCCCAGGAGTACCTCCAGGCACCTCTGGAAGACATGCCCTGCCCCATGCCCCCCACTGTCATCACCTGCATTTGGATCCTCTTTGCAGCCAGCTCCTTTGCTCCTTGACTACTCCAAGCCAACAACCTCTAGCATCCTTGACGGTTCTCTCTGAATTATGCCAAGAGCGTCCTATCATTTGTCTCAGTCAAGAGATCTGCCTCCTGCCAACCCCCCCTCCACGTGGCTGTCAGAGGAATTTTTCCCACACATGCATTCTGGCCACCTTGGGCAGATGGGAGATGATCAATGGACACAGATGTGAATCACAGCCTGGCTGGCCAGGGGAAGGCATGGGGTGCCATGGCGTCGTGGGCATGTGCCCCCAAGGGCCACAACAGGGTTGAAGAGGCTGGCTTCTACAACCCCAGCATGGGGTTTAGCACATGCTCTGCAGCCAACACATGACTATCAGGTTGCTGTGAGTCACACACAGAAATAATCCAGCATGCAGGGGCAAAGAGATGGTCACACACAGAGCCCAGCCTCTGGGACTCAAAGGTGGGGGCAGTACCCACGACCCAGTGCCCTGCGCATTTTTAAACTTGCCAGCAGCTCATCATTCCTGGGGGATACCCAGCCCCAAGGGCAAGAGCCTCAAATGCAATCCTGTCAGAATGTGTTCAGAGATCGCCAAAGAAAACCCACAGAGGAGTCAAGCAACACCTGTCTCGCAGCACACACAGCCACGCACAGTTGTGCAGGTAATGTGAAATAAAGGGTTTCTGGTAAAAAAGGTCCAGACCACACCCTCTGACCCTCTCACCTTCTTTCATCTCCTATAAACAAAGTCTGGGACCTCTGCTGAGGGGATGGGGGTCAGAGCCTGTGCCCAGCACCCTTCCAGACCCTATTCCTGTATGCAGAAAAATGGTGATGGGGAGAGGCAGGTATGTGGGGTGGGGGGGACACATGGTTTGAGATGACCCAGGACTACTCTCTTCATCCTTTCTGTAAAATAGAGGAACAATAAGGAGTCCTTCCTACTCATTGACCTGGTAAGAAGAGACCCAAGATGAAGGATAAATGAGCTTTGTAGCCACTTGAGAGATGGCAAAATCTTTTTTTTTAATTTTTGTGGTCCTGGGCATTGAACCCAGGGTTACGCTACCGCTAAGCTGCCATCTCCAGCCTTCCATGATTTTTTTTTTTTAATTTTGAGATGAGGTTTCCCTCAGTTGCTGAGACTGGCTTTGAATGCACCATCCTCCTGCCCTCGATTCCCGAGCTGCTGGTACTACAGACGTGCAACACTGAGCCCATCAAGAGAGACGTCTTGAACAAAAGAGTCCCAAGTAGAACCCGGGAAGCTAGAAAATGCTGACTACCACCTACCTTCAGAAGGCAGAATGGCCCAAAACCTAGGCCCTGGAGTTAGATTGCCTGGGTTCAAATCTCATCGACCCACAGCTGTGTGACCTTGACATTTCCCTTAAGCTCTCTGGGCTTTGGCTTTCCTTACAAGGATTAAACAAATGCACACACACGATGCTGGTACAATGGCCGACACGCAGAAAGCATCCTATGAAAGAAACTGTTGCCTGGATGGCGAGACCCCGATGGAACCACCAGGACACAAAGATAATCCTTCCATATTTCCAGCTGCTCTGCACTTCTGCTTCACAAGGGGCCCTCAAGTGGTTGCCTGAGTTTGCAACTACAAGATTGTCAGTGGGGAAATTAAGACCCAAGATGGGTGATCCGAACACCATCACTCCACAGGACAGCAGGCCTGCCACTAATGCAGGAGGATTCCCTTTCGTATCCCAGCCTGTGACATCATGCCTGAGAGTAGGCACTGGCATATCCCCAGCTTTGTGTCCAAATCAGCTACCACTTCCTGCGTGCCAACGGGCAACTTTCTCCCCTCTCTGGGCTGCATGTGGGAGTGGGTAGGCAAGCCCCTGTGATCTTACAATGGGGCCACATCTCTCAGGGCCTGGGTGGGCCTCAACCTTGACGGGGCACACTCCTCCACCCTACGATTGTGCTGTGGGAGGAGCCGTCCACCCTCACACCTGCAGCACCCTCACACCTGCAGCACGCTCCTGAGAAGCAGGAGGTGGAGGTGGAAGCACCACCTTTCCCCAGGGCCCAGGTTAGCAAAGTGGAGCCAGCAGAGGGGAATGGGGACAGGGAGATGACACAGGTGAGATCCCGGAGCGTGAGTCAGCTGGCAGCTCTCTGCAGCTTCAGCTGAGGGGCCGGGACTTCTCCTTGGTTACAGGAAGTGTCCTTCCTTGGGGGAAGTAGGATGGACTTTGGTGGCCCTGACAGCTAACTGCTGGAACCTACAACCAGAGTGGTTTTCCCTGAGGGAAAAATCTTACTATCCTGCAAAACAGGCTGTTCCACCACCATCAGCAGCACGTGTTCTGGGTTTCAACTGCTTCTGGGTTTTCCAGATCATTCCTGCCTTCTGCTTCCTGCTCTGTCATCTCCATCACTATGTAGGCAGGAAGGACAAAACTAGGAGAAACCATCTGATGGCCCTTTGGCTTTGAGTCACTGTGACACCCTGCCCACTTCCTTGTCCTTGCATGTACCCAGGCCCCACATGCAAGGGGCTGGTCTGGGGTACAGGTGGCCCCATATACAGACACACACAGCTTGTCCCCCTGATGCTACCTGCTCCCACAGCCTGGGTATGTCCTGCCTTCTCGGGGTCCTGTGGTCCAGCCCAGGCAAGAGAAGGCCTCAGGCTGTCCCTCTCTCCAGAGCACTCTTTCCTGCTCCCACTCCTCTCCCCAAGGGCTCCTGGGTTGGCAGGAGCTGGAGTCTCTGAGTGTGTGAACTCACCCTGGGAACTGAACTCTGGGGGACCTCGGAGTCTGCAGGGCTGACTCCTAAACCGGTTTGGCTGTTCCGCACCCAGCGTGGAAGCTGGACCAGAGGAACAGGATGCAGGGACCAGGAGGAGATGCCAGATGGTTCGAGCCTCTCTGTGGGCATCAGGAAAATCCCAACCTGAGAAATTCCCTGCCCACCTCATGCCACTTTCTGGACCTGCCTGGATAAGGCAGGCTCAAGTACAAGGACACCTCAGTTCCAGATCAAGAGCATGTTTTCATCAGAAAGTGAATCCCCCTTGGTTCTTGGGAGTTGCATCTCTCTGCAAAGCACCTCTGTCAGTGGAGAGCATCGGGCAGGGAGCAGTCGCTGGGGACTGCACCCCTAAGAGAGGCTGGCCTGTCCTTCCCTCACTCCCCAGGCCCTCACAAGCCTGAAGGAGTAGGGCCTAGCCACAACTCCCATCTTGGGGAAATGAGGTAACCTGCCTCAGGACACACCTGAGTGGGTGGCACCCATACCCTGGGGGTATGTATTTGCTGACTATTGGGGCAAGGATGGGGGAGCTCCAGACCACTTCAGAGGGAAACCAGGTAGTTTTAATAATGAAGCAAGTGTGCGGCGGGCAAGGCCTGAGGAGCGCAGTTACAATTCCCCTCTCAGGGCCCTTGGCCACAGGCCTGAGTCCTCCCTTCCCAACAGACTGATGCCAGGGGCGGGGGCGTCAGGGGCTCTGTGCGCTTGCCCTCTCTATTCTGGGAGGAAGTGGGCTCCAACGCGACAGATCTCCTAGGCCCTCGAGGAAGCACCAGTGAACATGGGAGTGCTGCTGAGAGCCAAGAGTCCCCCTGCCTCCACTTCATCCCCGAGGACAGCCTGAGCAAGCAGGTAGAGGAGAACCCAGGGGTTCAGAGCGGCCACTAGGCGATGAGGTCAGCCTATGCAGGGAGGTGAGGAAGCTCTCCCCAGGCTGGCGGTGGGTCACCACGCAGTGCCAGTGCATCTGCCAGGTGAGAAGCGAGCCACACCCGCGGTGCCCGGAGCCCTCCACCCCCAGGAGCCCTGGAGCTGCACGCAGGTCTCATTCCAGCACGAGCCACCCTGAGAGGCTGTTTTCCATTCTGCACGCACAGCCTCTCCTCTGGGCTAAACACCACTGCCCGTTGCTCGCTCTCAGGGAGCTGGAGGGCTAAGGAGGGGTTACAGGAATCAATTTCTTCCCTGGGTAATTTACTTTTCTGAGGCTTCTCAGCAGGATGCTCGCAGTCTGGCTGAGTCTTCCCCACCAGCATAAAATGGAGAGTTTGGAGGGAGGCCAGGCCCTCCTAACACCCTACAGAGCCCTGGCTCTCAACATCTCAGCCTTCAAGAATGGCAACAGACCATAACTTTGGGTCCTAGAAGGCCTTGCGGTACACTCCCTCTATTTGCTCTCGGTCCCATGTCCAATCCCTTGGCTCTTGACCAGGGAGCCAGCAGCCAGTGACAAGCCCCAAGACCCCTCAAATGGTGGTTTCATTCAACCCTGTCTAAGCTTATGAAACCAGAGACTCGGTCTTGGGGTCCCGGTGCAGACACTAAAGCCTTGGGAAGCCGCGGATCCCAGGGCATCTTTGTTTGACAGTGGAGCCACCTGCACAGCTGCTCAGTCTAAAGAGGGACTAAGGGAGGTGTGCCACGGTAACACGGATCAGAGGCACTGGGCTGAGTTTTACTGGGTGATCTACACCTTCAAGGGCCAAGTTTGGCTCCAGCCATTTGAACCCCTTGCCTCAGCCCACGCTTACCTGCTTCTGCTTGCCCTGGCTGAATGACTTGGGTAACTTCTTAAGACCTCAGGTTCCTGATGCAAGAAACCCAGAGAGTAACCCTTCCTTCCGCTCTGGGCTGGCGAGCCTGAGATTTAAAGCAGATCAAGCCCGGGCCTCCGGGCAGGTAGACCTTGGAGGTCGAGGCCGGCTTCCTGCCAGCTGTAGGTATTTTATGCTCAGGAGGCATCTGGCACTGGCGCTGCTCTCCAAGCACGGCATGCAGTGGTGGAGACAGTCTCCCCTGACCCCACGCTGTGGGAGATGACAACCTTCAAAGCCACTCTCTTTTACCCTCTCATCCAGTGAGCCAGGGGCAGCTTGCACGCTTCACGTTTCCCCATCCGGCTTCCTGGCTGGTGATTTTATGCCTTTTCCAAGAAGCCCCAAGTGTCGATTCCTTGGAAAACCACCCTTGCTGGCCATCATGACCTCTCCAGGTGCCCAGCAGGTGCTGGAAGATGGATAACCCTGCTGCCCGAAACGCCTGACTGACCTCTGCTCATTCCACCGGGTCCTCCTAAACGAGTGTCCCTGGCGCATTGTGGGAAATGTCTGTCCATTTCATAACGCTATCTGCTGTTTTCGTCACAGCTGTCATTTGTTCTAGTCACACACCATTCAAAGAAGACCTGACACAGAGTCTAAAATCATAGACCACTGGAAGGTAGGGCAGGAATCAGAGAATTTTCTCTTTGATTCTTTGGGAGGCTTCTAAATATTCAGTTGCTTTGTTGCAATGAAAATAAGAATGGGTTACGAGGACTCCGTTTACATCTAGTGCTTCTGGGTTACACCTGTGGTTCAGGGCAGAACACATCTGGGTGATGTCTGGGTGATCCACATCCTGGATGGGGGACTTTCAGGGCAGGACTGAACAATTTGGATCTCCAGGCCAGGGGTTCTCTGTTGTTATGGTTTAGATATGAGACTCCCCCCCCCACCCCGCCAAACTCTCGTGTTAATGCAGGAATATTCAGAGGTAAAACAATTGAATTTTAAGAGCTGTGACTGAATCAGTCCACCCTATTTTGAATGACTGGGTGGTGACTGTAGGCAGGTGGGGCATGGCTGGAAGAGGTGGGTCCCTGGAGGCCATGTCCTGGAAGGACATCTTCTCTGTGACCCATTCCCCCCAACAATCAGCTTCCTTGCAGCCATGAGTGGGGAGCAGCTTCCTTCCAGAACACCCCCCCTCCCTGATGTGCTACCTCACCTTGGGCCCAGAGCAAGGGACTGCCCATCTATGGACTGAAACCTCGGAAACCGCGAGCCCCAAATAAAATCTACCTCCTCTAAGTTGTTCTCAGGTATTTTGTTCACATCGACAAAAACATCCATCTTGCCAAGCATCAGAAGCACTTGGAAGGCTGGTTACAAAGCCCCAGTGCTGTGCCCCATCCCCAGTGGGGTTTGGGACGCAGTGGGTCTGGGGTGAAGCTAAAGACCCCGCAGCCTAACCCGTTCCTGGGCGATGCTGATGCTGCCGGTCCAGGACCTCATTTTGAGACACACCACTCTGGACCCGAGGGTGGAAGAGCTCAGAGCCTGGTGAGAGGAAGGGCTCTGCTGATGTGGGATGGGTCTAAAGAGCAAAGGGGTCTCTCTCCCCCTGGGGTTCCAGAACACTGGAGCCCCACCGTGTGCTCAGCAAATGTTCTCCCAGGCTGCGGCTGACCTCCCCATGCCTTTGCATTCAAGGCCCTAGAGGTTTGACCCTGGACTCTTTCCCTGGCCTGTGGGAAACGAGAAAGAACACTGAGCAGCGAGTTGGAAGTGGGTGGAGCCCGGGCTTCATCTATTAGTTGTGAACCCAGGGACCTCAGATAAGGCCCCAGCGGGCATGCGCACCTGTTTCTTCACCTGTAGGTAAACCTTCCTCACCTAGGATTCTCTAAAGGTGTGATGGGGTAACCTTGACTGTGGCTGATTCAAGACAGGCCCCGTTCTGAGCACTCCGCACGCACGCACGCACTTGTGGTCTAATTAAAGCTCCTACTCTAGGAGGTAGCACTGTTGTCCTTCCCGAGTGGCACTGGCTCCGCCAGTGGCAGGTATGTCAGCTGCATGCTCCTGAGCCTTCTCTGCCCTGGGGCCCGTGGCACAGAGTGGCTGTAAGGACTGAGTTAGGTCTTGCCAGGTTCAGCATCCCTGCAGGCTCTCAGGAAGCAGCCCCAGGTATGTCAGGGGACAGACGGAGCCTGGACCATCTGCAGCTCAGTCTGGCTCCTGGTTTCTCTTCCAGAGCCGCTGGGGGAGGGAGCGTCATTTGTTTAGGCCTCTGCAGTGTTTAATCACCACGCAGCCAGCCCTCCCTCTTCCCCCTCCAGCGCCTGCTCTCTCCCTGCAGGAAACAGCTCTCTGCCTTCTGCCTCTGATGGAGGCCATGAGAAATTAACACTGCACACACAGAGAGGAGAGAGAGAAGGAAACACTGGGGCGGAGGGGTCGGGGCTGGAGGATCAGCTGGACAAGGCTGGAGCCAAAGGACTGGCTCAGCCAGACAACTGACCACCCCTCAGGGCCACAGGGTTCAGGATGGAGGTCAGCCTGGGATCTGGAGTGAACTCAACTCCCCTGGAGGAGCTAGGTTACAATCGGGACCTTCCTGGGGGTCTCAAGCCCCTGGAGAATCTGAGGACAGGATAGGTTCTCTTTCTCTGCCCTTAAGAGAGCCAGGTTACACAAGGACATGTCCTCAGGAAGGTCAACTACAGACCAGGCAGAAACTCGGAACATCCCTTTTCTCCATTCATCTTCCTGACAATCCTGCAAAGTGGAAATCACTGCCTCCATTTTACAGGAGAAAACTGGCACTCAGAGAGGTTAAGGAACCTGCTCAAGGGCAACCAGCAATAACACTCCATAGGGTAGAGCTATTCACTTTTAATTAATAAAATTACTTTTTTACTTGCACAAGTAATACACAAATCCCACTCCCTTTGTAGAGTTAACACTTCAGGTAGAGCCCAAAATAGGGATCAGGACCCACGTCAGCAAGCTCTAAACCCATAGTTCTTCCGTTACATGTGATGACTCCATCTCACAGTTCCATTTCCTAACTCAGAAGTGTTATTTTGAAGAGGTAGGTACGTGCATGTGACTAGAAATATAGGGAAGTAGCTGGGCGCTGGGTTTGCATGCCTATAACTCCAGCTACTCAGGAGGCTGAGGCAGGAGGATGAAAGTTCAAGACTGTCTCAAAATAAAAAATAAAAGAGCTGGGGATGTGGCTTAGTGGCTGCGCATGTGCCTAACACACACGAAAGCTTAGGTTTTCATCCTCATACGAGAGAGAGAGAGAGAGAGAGAGAGAGATAGAAAATTGTGAAGTCTTGAAAAACACAACCCCCTCATCTTCTCCCCAGAGGACCACGGCTGGTGGCTTGTGGCTTTTCCTTGCAGAGTTGTTTTATCACAAACTCACATCAGGGTTTTGCAACCTCTGCCTGCAAGGTTCTCACCCAAACACCCCCCAAGTCCTCCCTCAGCCAGGACTTCCCTGACTTATGCATCGCAACAGGCCGCCCGCCGCCCGACTGCCCCTATTTCCGCCCTCTGCTTCACTGCTCTCCACAGCACTTGCTAGCTTCTGCCTTAGGAAATCTTATCAAGCGACTCTTCACTCTCCACACTGGAACCGAAGCCAACCAGTGCCAAGCTGCCACGTGCTGCATGCACAACCACTTCCACGGCGCCCAGGACAACGCCTGGCACTCAGGGGCACGGCCTGTCAGGAGAGAGCCACCCCCTGGACAGAGTCCCTCTCTACATCTGTCTTGAACCCTCTCTGCAAAAATGCATCCTTCATATCAAATGCGCTGCCACTCCTGGAGGGCAGGACCAGGTCTCTGCTGCCTTCTCTCTTCCAAGGACCCGAGCTGGTCTAGGCCCCTGGGAGCTGCTCAGAGTGACCTTGATCCCTACCTCACACCATAGACAAAACAGAGTGAGGAGGAGGCTTGAGCAGGTGATGTGGGGTGACACAGAAGAATCCCTCCATGGTTTGGGGGTTGGGGAAGACTCTCAAGGATGACAAACCGGCACTAACCCTAAGGGGAGGCTGCTCAAGTGTCCTGCGCACTGTGGAGAACTTCTGGAACACCCCACTGAGAAAGTGGAAAGGCCCCTAGCAAAGGTGAGTCCAGAGACCGGAGCCACCCGGGGCAGGAGACGCTCGAGGCTCTGGAGGGTTGGGCGACCCACGAGGAGGCGAAAGGTGGCCTCATGTCACTCCTCCCCAGTTCCACCTTCCTCTACCTCCTCCATGAAAAACCAGGGACTTTGAGAGAGACAGAAGAGCCCCCGCCTGCTTCTCCACCCCATGCAGAGATAACCAAGGAGGAAGAAACAAATTGAAGTGCCCAGGAGCCTGGCAGGGCCTCGGGTAGCTTGACTCGACAGGGCAACAGCGTTTAACGAAGCGCACCTCATCCATCACTCGGGCCCAGTCATTTAGATACTGGGCATTTGATTAAACTAATATGGGCGGCTGGGGCGAGGCATGGCTGGGCGCTTCCTACCCTCGCCTACAAATTAGACCGTCACACACAATCCGATTACTCTGACTGCCACATTTATCTCAAGAGAGGAGCTATCCATCACTCCTCAGCTGCTGGCTCTGTCGCCCCACATTAACTCCATCAGGAGGGGAGCCAAGTTCGCCTCAAAGTTTCACCAGGCAATGTTTACTAAGTCATTCATCCCGTGAGCTGCTCAACACCTACCTTCCCAGAGTACCCCGCGAAAACCCTGTTCTTGCCCACTAGAGGCCTGGCGAGGGGGAGGTGTCTGGGCAGGTGATAAAGGCACCTACAGTGTGCTGACACCAGGACCCAGAAACTGCAGCCGACAGGAAGCTCAGCCCACCTCATCCAGCTAAGACCCTGGGGCTGACATGTTACAGATCTGGTCCTCAATGTCACACTGTGAAATGGGATGACAATGTTGTGCGTCACTGTGACAGAATTTCTGCAATGATAGAAATGTTCTAGATTTGTGCTGCCTGAAACCAGAGTCGGGGACACTTGACCCTATGGGGCACTTGACCTGTGGCTACTGCAACCAAGGAGCAGAGTTTAAATTCCATCTAACTTTAATTAATTAAACTTAAGTGTCTATTGCCACATGGAGCTACTGGCTCCTGGGCTGGACAGTGCAGATCTGGTGGTGGCTCTGGAGGGGAAGCCAGGCAGCCTTCACGTGACCAGCACAGGGCTCTGCCCCCCACAAGTCCTCTGCAGGACTCAGAACCCTCCCTTCTAGATTCCAAGACCAAAGAGGACAGCAGCCTCCCGCGGCCTTTGACAGAGCAACAGCGTTTAACAAAGCGCACCTCATCCACCACTTGGGCCCAGTCATTCAGACGGCTGTCACCCCTTGAGTCCCATAGTCTCGAGATGCAGGTCATGTTCCCATTTTAAAGAAGATGCAGCTCAGAGGTAAAGATGGCACACACCATAACACAGCAGAGGCAGAACTTCATTGAGGAACTTTGTGGCTTTAAACCCCGTGTCTTTGCATGGATGCTGGTGGGCAGGCGGGGCCCCGCAGCCTCCTGTCTGCCCGCACCCAATGCTGCAGAGGCCACACTGCCAGAATCTCTTCCAGATCAGTGGCTTCAGTGTCGGTGCTGGAGGTGGGTGCAGGCAGTCACCCCAGCCTGCCCTAGCCCCTCAGCCAGGCCAGAGGCAATACCAAACCCTCAGAGCACAGGCCCCAAAGGGCATCACCCGAATTTTGGTTCTAGATATACTAACTCCAGATCAGACCCTGCCCTGAGGCTTTTGCAAGGTGACCAGGGTGGCCCAGCAGCAGGCCTTGGTGCCATGGTGACCAATCAGAGAGCTCAAGGCCATGAGGCTCTCTCCTCCCTTTCAGGACACCTGTGAGCACAGGCTTAGAAGTCTGGCGGGTAGATGGGGTCAAATCAGCTGTCACCAGGAATCTGAGGGATCCCCATTCCAGCCCTTAGTGCCCTCTCTGGGGACCTGGCTGTTCCCTCCTGGTGCTGTGTGGGGACAGGAAGTGCTGATACGCAGATGGAACACACACGAGGAGCAAGCTCCTGCTCGCTGGGGCCTGTTCACATGGTTAGTGCTGCCCGAGGTCTCGGGGGAGGCCAGACTTCAGGCCAGAGCCCCAGTCTGCCCCAGTGCTGCTCACCTGGAACAAGCCTCCTCACCTCACCAGTCTTTTTTTTTTTTTTAATCAATAAGTGAGTAAAATCACAAGCAGCAGCTGGGCATGGTGGTGCACCCCTGTAATCCTACAGACTTGGGAGACTGAAGACAGGAGGATTGAAATTTCGAGGCCAGGGCTGGGGATGTGGCTCAAGCGGTGGCGCGCTCGCCTGGCATGCATGCGGCCCGGGTTCGATCCTCAGCACCACATACAAACAAAGATGTTGTGTCCGCCGAGAACTAAATAAAATAAATATTTAAAAAAAATTCTAAAAAAAAAAGAAATTTCGAGGCCAGCCTCAACCACTTAGCAACAACTCAGCAACTTAGTAAGACCCTGTCTCAAAACGAAATAATGAAAAGAACCACAGATGTAGCTCAGTGGTCAAATGCCCCTGGGTTCAATCACCAGCGAACCCCCGTCCCCCCCAAAATCACAAGCATTTGCAAATCCTCAGTGAGGGTCAGACAGGATGTGCAAAGGCACATACAGCCTGGCCTGGTCACACATGGCAGGGTCTGCGTTGCCGGTGGCAGGCAGGCGTTCCCAGTAGCTTCAGAGCAGCCTGACCCCAGAAAGCAATTGCCGCGCAGAGCAGATGTGCACCCTGTAGAAACAGCTGGAACCTCAGAGTCTGGTCTTCAGGCGCAGAGGCACCCTGCTGGCCAAGGACTGTTCATAAACCTCAGGCTGGAGAGGCCCAGACCCGGGTCACCTGAAGCTGCCTGCGAGACCCTCCTGAATGTGCCCACAGCAGAGACCGGAAGCCCCTCCCCCCCCCCCCCAGTGGCTGCCCTGGCCCACCTGGCAGGTACTGTGGGCCCTAGCTGGCCTGGGAAGGATTCAGGGACACAAGGCAGCTGTGGGAGGGAGGGACAAAATGTAGGAGGTTCCTGGCCAGAAAAGCCTGGAGGGATGAAGCAACTTAGAAGAACCAGGTGAAAAGAGTGGTATCAGCTCCCTAGAACACCCCCCTCCCAAATTCATTCTTCCCACCGTCCCAAAGGCACCCATAGCCACTCACACATTGGTACAAACAAGGGTGTAACTCTGTGCCAAGACAGGCAAAGAGCAGTAGCTGAGGGGAAGAGAATGGGGGGGGGGGGCAGGTAGCTCTCCTTAGCAGGCTGCCCCCTCAGTGCCAAGCAAGGCACTGGGGAGCTCCTCATGGGGACCCTCTTCTGCCAGGACCATGAGCATTCCCTCCACCCCTCCCCAAAATGCCAAAATGCCAACACTCCTTTGTTGCCACTTAAACCAATTTGGGGGTAATTCCGCAGGCAATTGTCTTCCGATTTACAATGCGGCTCTGTGATTGCATCCAGGCTGATGGTTCAGGCTGTAATTGTATGGTAATCACTTCTGTTTATGATCGATGCGGAAATCACTATTGTTTTCCAGCAGGCTTGTTAAATCAAAGAAGTGGAGGGGTGGGGAGGGAGGGTTTATTTCTGTGAGTTGGAGCCCCGGGAAAATGAAATTAAGCAGAACAACCCAACGTGGGGGAGGTGGCTCACAGGCACCCTCATGAGCTCAGAACCAGAGATAGGCAGGGACACGGAGGTGCAGAGTTGGCGAGACATAGCAGCACAGAGAAACACATGGGTAGAGACATAGGGATGCCCAGTGAACAGCTCAGGACAGAGATGGTTGGATACCCGGATGCACACAGAGATGCCCAGAGGGACCCCACTCCTCAGACAAACAAAGGAGTCAAGATGGAGATGTGCCGTGGGACCCCTCTTTAGACACCCACACCCACATTTACCAGACCTGCTCTCACTCATTGTCACAGGAAGGCAGGGACAACCAGGTGCCAGGTAGCAGGCCAGGCACTGGCTGCCCCTCTGGATTGGAGCACCATACCTTCCCCACCTGGGATCTCTCTGCCTTCTCCCAGCCCCTGTCCTGAGGCCGCCCACCTGCCACTGGAAAACAGGATTGGCAGATGGCACCTGGGGGCCCAGGTGCCAACAGCAGGTCAGGGTTGAGAGCCGAGCTGCTGCTTCAGGGAAGGCAGGGAGCTGCCCACCTGGCGGGCAGAAACCCGAACCTCCCAGAGGCCGCAGTGAACAGGCCCGGGCTTGGTGGGGGCAATGCCTTCCAGGGTGTAGGGGAGGCACCACAAAGCACCAGAGGACTGAGCCCACCCAGGCTGGAGGCCACCAGCCCTGCAGGGCGGGAGCAGGTACCAGCTGTCACAGGCAGCTCAGAGAAACCTCGAGGTCGCCGGCTGAGCGTGGCATATGTTTCTTCCTCTCCACACCCTTTTCCCCCAGCCAGAGTGGATGGGGACAAGGGGACGACAGGCTGGAAATCAGCACTGTGTGAAAAATATCAGGTGTTTCCATTCCAAAGCCAGCAAGGCTGTGTGGCATCCCCTCTGCCAGCTGTCCCCGTGGTGGGCCCCCTCCTCTGCCTAGCTAAACCGTACTTGGTATTTCACGGTTCTCCTTCATCCCTGGAGATGCTTCCCTCACCAACCTAAACCCCAAGGCACCAAATGTCACACTGACTACAAGTGCAGGTCTTGGTCACCCCAGACCTGGCTCTAGGTGTGGCCTAGTTCCAATTAGCCCGTGGTGACTTTGGCAGGTTGCTTTAGCTTTGCTTGACAGCGAGTGGGGACAAGCAGGCTATACCCTGTCATAGGAAAGTTGCATTTAGAGCAAGAGGGGCATTCATCAGATCCAGACGGGGGAACAGCCCGCCCAGACCTGACTTTGTGGCTTCCCTCAAACTCAAAGCCAACTCTGCTTCTATATCCTGCATGGTCCTCCACGAAAGGCAGCCAGAGCCCTGGGATGGCGGGTGATGACCTCAGCCCATCCCTGGATAGAGGACAGGACTGGCTCCCAGACCCTTCAGACCCTGCTGGGGTCCAGTCCCTGAGCTTGCTGGCCTGGCCCTCAAACATGCCAGCCCCCCACCATGGGGGGCCAGAGCTGGGGCATCCTGGATGCTTAATTAGGGACTCAGCAGGGCGTGACAGAAAGCGGCCGGAAAACCTTAGAAGTGTAACAATCGCTCCTAATTGGACTTCTAGGACTCATCTTTAAAAAAAAAACAGACTGCTTCTCCCTCAGGGATTCTGTTTCTGAAGTATATACAAATAAGTGATAGTTATTCGACATTAAAAACAAAGTTGGTTAAAAATGAGAATTTAAGTTATAATTAAGTTTTCTAGATGGAGAGGGAAACCCCAAGGGCCAGGCCCACGTGAGTGTGTGCATGCATAGTGGGTAGCAGTGCATTCGTGGTGCACACCCGTGTGTCCAGATGGGGCACGTGGATGCAGAGTTGGGGGTTATCATTGGGGTTCCAGTGTCATCCTCCAAGTCAGGCGCTCCTAAGCATGTGGTAGACCCCAGCGAGGCTCTGTTGTCTGGGCCCCAAGAGTCCCCAGGGCTCTGTCAGGAATTGAAGACCAAGGTCCTCGCCTGCTTTCTTGGTGGCTGCTGAAGCCGGGCCTCTGGAGGCAGAAGGCCAGGGTTGGGGTCTGGGTTCCACACAACAGTCCCAAGCCCAGCCTGGGTTCCTCTCTCACCTCCTGGAGGTGAAGAGAACATCTGCCCTGGGGAGAGAGGGCCCCAGAGATCACAGATATAAGCAGTGCCTTCTGGACTGTGAAAAGCTCTAGAAATGTGGAGTGAGCCCAGCTCTTCTCCAACTTGCAACCACAGGCTCTGACCCCTGGCCTCTGTCTGCTTTGCACTGGAGCTTAAGTGGGGTCCTGGGTCTCGGGGCTTCAGGTAAGGCCACGTGGGCCAGGAGTTCTCCCTCCCTGTGCCCCTGAGGGTGAGTAGGCAGAGTGGTGGTGTCTCCATGGAGAGGCTCGGGCCAGTCTGTGGGGGAGCCAGGCCACCCAAGGAGCCCACTGCTCCTACCCAGGAGCCATGCCTGAGAGATGGTCCAGAGGCCCCGCCTTCCCTGGGTCCTTCAACTCTGGTGCTAAACACTGGACCAGAACCAGAAAGCAGCAGCCCAGTTTTCAGATGGGGAGAAGAGGGACCCGGAGAGGCAACTGACTTCTTTCAGGAGTGGAAGGCAGGTGGGCATTCTGAAAAGGCACAGCATTCTGCTGTCACCACCGAGACAGGAAAAGAGGAAGCTGTGGAGACTGGGGTGGATTTCCCCAAGGAGCCACCAAAGGTCCCTTCCTGAAGGTCTGCGGTCATGTTTCTGAGGATGGGACGAGCCATCTGGGACCCTGCCATTCCTGGGGTAAGCCTGGTCCCCAAGTCCCTGACAGCAGTGAGGCCAGATACCCCCTCGGGGGGGAGGCGTACCCCGGAAATACTAGGCCTCAAAGCCAGTCCTGTTAGAATCGCTGCTCAGTCCTGCAGGAGCGTGCCAAGGGCTTGCCTGCACGCAGAGGTGGCCGCATGGGACGCCATCTCTCCTGCCACAACGTGGTGCTTATGACCAAGATTTATACATGGCACTCTTTGTGTCAGGCACTTGAACTCGCTGGGTCCCCCTGACAATCTCAAGGTCATTGCTTATTGCTGTCTCTGTTTCTGAATGTGGAGGCTGAGACATCACTGAGCTTTAGAACAGGCCTGAAGTCACAGAGCCGGTACTCAAGGGGCTGCCACACACAGCCAGCCCTTCTCCTCCCTTGTGTAGTGCAGCATGGCAGGGAAAAACAGTGCTGACACCTGCATGCCCCAAAGGGATCAGGACATGGGAACTCCTACACTCATATGCCACATGGCCCTCCCATGTTGCAGACATACTACTGACACCCCCATGTTCGTAAGCATGCACACACTCAAGAGAACCAATCCTATGCCCTCATTCAACCAAGATTCAGCTTGGAAACACCCTTCACATGTTGACACAGACATACCCACGTCTCCCTGCATGTGTACGTGATGCATGCACACAAATGCAAAACCCATGTCATATTTGCAAATGTTCCATCTTACGCTTTTCTTCACCAGCACACATTCCTTTGACAGGCTCACCCCCACATTACCCTGAGATGTGCATGTGGCCCTGTACACTGGCACCTTCCAGACCTGATGCCTTCATTCTGGGATTTAAGTTCCCAGGGGGGCAGAGGCCCCACCCAAAGCCTGCTCTTTTTGTTCATTCACACATTCAAAAACACTAGCACACATGCATTGCTGACCTGGACACTAAACGTGCAAACCTGAATGAGCTTCAGCTATGAACTGGAAATACCAAGCCCAGGGTGGTACTGAGTGCTGCAGTGATGGTACAGGGTACATGGTGGGTGTCTCAGGTGTGTCCATTAATATAAGCACAAGCAGGAGAGGTACACACCCAGTGTCCTCAGCGGGATGTCTGCACACATGCCTGCCCAGCGCGAGCCAGTTACTTAGTGGCTCCGGCTATGACAACAGGTCTGTGGGTGAGGATGTCTCATTCTACAGAAGAGGAACCTGAACATGCTACTCAATGAGAGAGAAATCCCAAGCTCAAGACCCCTGGGTGGGTGATAGCAAGGCTTCAAGACACAGACCCAGGACCAGGACCAGGGGCTCCAGGAGCCTAGGAAAGCCCAGGGAGGGTGGTCTGAGCCAGGCCTTACCAAAGGCTGGTTTGATTTGGGTAAAAGCCCAGGGGACACTACTGGGGGAACCCCACATCCTGGGAAGAAACCCTAGAGTGGAAACCTCCATCCCAGGGGATGTTACCTGAGGAGAATTTTATCCAGGTCACCGAAGGTATTTCTAGAGAAAGTGCAACACTGTCCAAAGCTCAGAGGATTATGGGCCCCTGATGGACCTGATGCTGGAGAGGCTTAATTCTTAGGCTTCAGGAAACTCTGCTCACCAGGGGGTGCCTGCTCAAGAGGGAGGCCTGGAAGTGATGGTTCCCCTGCACGTCCTACTGGCTTGTTTGCTGCCCACTGGGACCATTGGGTGGCAGTGATACCAGGAAGGTCAGGTGCACAGGGAGGAGGTAATGCCTCCATTTCAAGGGTCAAATCTGGCCTGGATGGAAGGAGCCGGAGACTGTGCTCACAAGGAAAGCAATCCTGGGCTCTTGCTCTTCCCCTGTCCTGACATGACCTTTGGAAACCTCCTTCCCACCCGCATTGGTCTCTCAGAAGTCACTAGAAACTAGTTCCAGTGGTCAAGGCTGCACTGCATCCAGGGGGTTAGGGTAGGGAGTTTCTCTGCTTTGGGTGCTACTGCCCCAAAACCCTAGGTTGATGGTTTTGTCCTCCTACTAGGGCATCCCTGGGACTGTCCTGGAGCTTTGGAGGACAGTCATTGTCAAACAACAACAAAAAAAGACACACCTGTGCATGACAAGGGCAGTACCCAACACCCTGCAGAGAAGCCACAGGCCATTTCTCAGCAAATACTGAGTGAGCCCTAAGCTCCTGACCAAAAGCCCCAGAGGCTCCAGGGCAGGTGGAGACAGGCAGGGCACGGTGTGTACCAAGATCTCCCAGGCTCAGGGGAAGCTGGGCATTCTGCATCTGCCACCAATTTGGATTGTGCTACAGGGAAGGCACTGCCACACAGGTGCACACAGGAAGGCTGTGCAGGTGGGCTGGGGCTGTAGTGGGTGAGTAAGAGGCCCCTGCTGGGAAGGAGGAGGAAGATGTGTCCCCAGAGGAGCAGGCCTCACACACGAGCAAGGAGCCTAGGTCCTAGGACCATGCTCGAGGCTTTGGCTGGAAGGGGCTGTGTAATCCTCTCATAGCCCTATGAGATAAGCACTAGCTCCCATCCTACAAATGAGGAAATTGAAGCCTAGAGAGCGTTCGAGGCCCCAGTGTGTGAAGTGCATGAGCGAGCAGGGAGGAGGAGCCAGTGAGTAAGTCTCAGATGGGGGACTCTGAGGGTTAAGGGCCTCCAGTCCCCACTGCAGGGAGCCATGCCCTCCCCATGTGGAACCTACTGCCATAGCACTCCAGAGGAAGCCTGCCCCAGAATGCCCAGTCTCACCTCGCCTCTCCCCATGGCGACAAATGCCCAGGAAGCACCCTCCGCCCTCTGCAGCAGCCTGTCTTCTTGCTGTGCGATCTGTTCCCTGGGAGCGTGCTGCTGCCTTGCTCCCCAAGGCTGGCTGTTCTGCCTCTTGGAACCCTGCCCAGCACCAAAAGCCCGGCAGAGGCCAGGGCTTGGGGTGTGAGGAAGCAGTTTGCTGGCCCAGGACCTCCAACTCCCAGAACTTGTTTTCAACCAGGTCCTCTCCCGGAGGCCTTGGGGCAGAAGGAAGCCAGGCTTGGTGCTATGGGTCTTCCCCCTATAAGCCCACCCTATGTAGGGCTGCAGGGACCCCCTAAGAACTACCACAGCATGGCTGGGCTCATACACCCTGTGCCCAGAACTCAGGGAGTGCCCAGGCCCAACAAACCACAGGTGGACCTCAGAGGGGAAGCTCCAGAGGGCTGCAGGCATCCAGGGTTGTTTCCCCTGAGGGAAATGAAAGTGGGTGCATGGGTGCAGGCCCTCGAGCACCTCCTCCAGAGCTAGGACATGCACTGGGTCCCCTCTGACAGCCACTGGTGGGGACAGTCCTACAGCTGAGCACAAGAGGCAGATTTGAGCCCCTCTCCCTCCTCCTCCTCAGGATCTCCCCTGACAGCTATCACTTAGGAGGGACGAACAAGCACCTCCCCGGGTCCTGGCAAAATCTCTGGTTACAACGTGAAGACAGGCAGGAACAGGCCACATGAGGAACAGAGGCCCAGAGGGGGCCGTGGGGAAGCCGGGTCAAGAGAGCACCGAGGCTCTCAGGCTTGTGGAACCAAGAGAACCAAAAGGCAGCTGTTTTGGAGCTAAATGACAGAATTGTCAACCCAACGAATGGTAAGTAATAAAAGCTGCCACTCATTGAGCAAGTACCATGCCAGCCACCAAGCCCCATGTCACTAACACCCCACAGCAACACAGCCAGCTAGGTACGGCAGCTCTTTCGTTGATTAGGAAACAGAGGCTTGGAGAAGTGAAGTGACTACCCCAAAGTCACCCAGGAAACAACAGATGTGGGTTTCATAATTACTCTGACACTGTCTTGGTAGGACTCTGAATGGCTCCATTTTAAGAGCCCTGGGGAGTTGGGGCAGGGAGGAGCTGCAGGTCCTGTCGGGGTGAGGGGGTGGGTGGGGTGGGTAGAAGGAGCCACGGGAGCTGCTGACAAGCAGGCAGGCAGGTCCTTGGTGTCTCAGGACCCCTACGGCTCCTGCCTCCCATGGAACCACAGGTGACAGCTGTGAAAGCCTCCTGCCTGGTGGAGTGGTCACTAGTGACACCATTCAGTATATTGGCCACTAGTCCTGGGGGGTTGCCAAGAACTTGGAACTGGTTACTGTAACCAAGGAATTGAAAACAATTTGATTTTACCTAAGGTATAGCTCCACGGCCACATGTAGCGAGTGGTTGTTGTACTGGATAAAATCCAGGGCTGCTCTTTAAAGATGGGAACACGAAGAAAGGAAGCACTCCCTTATATCACACGGCTAATTTGGGACCCAGAGCTGGGCGGCCTCTCATTGCCTTCCTGGGTGAGAATGCCTTTGCCACAACCCACCCAGGTGCTGTGCTGGTCATTTATCAGATGTTTATGCAGCACGGGGCATTGAGGTATGTCATGGCTGGCCTGTTCCTGGACTCACAATCCAGCAGGGCTGACACCTGGTGGGCAAGTGATCACATAAGACATACCCACGTCTTGTGGTGGGATGTACAAAGGGGCTTAAGGACACTCGGGGAGAGTGCCCATGTGTGCTGGAGGTGGGGACTGAGCAAGGCTTCTGGGTGGTGGCATTTGAGCTGGCCTGAAACATAGTAGTACTGAGAGGAGATACAAGGCCTCCTCCCCCATCTGATGAGTACATATTGTATAGAGGTGCGGAAGGTTACACTGTATACCACGAACATGTGTGTTACCTCCTCAGGAAGGAAGGAAGGAAGGAAGGAAGGAAGGAAGGCCTCTTTTCATTCATTCATTCATTCATTCCTGGGGCTGCTTTTCCCTTCCTTGCTGAAATCCCCTGCCCAGTTCTTCCCAGTCCTCCCTCCTACACCTAGGAGCTGAAACAGACCAAGTTACAATTTCTCCTCCATCAATCCGATTACAAACTCTTGGGAGGCAGCAAGGGTGCCTATAGAACACCAGTCACTTCAGGCTTTGTCCAAGGGGGCAGAGATTAAATAGTGGGGCACAGAGAGAATGTGAGAACAGAAAGCCCAGAGGCTGTTTCCTCTCATCTGTGTGCTCCAGCCCCAGCCCTGGGGAAAGGCCCACATCAATGTCAACCTCTGGGGCCTGCTAGAACCCCTGAGGGACAGTTAGTTCACAAACAGGTACAACTCTTTTTTTTTTTTTTTTCCCAGAGGCTGCACTGGTGGGGGGTGGGGGATGGGGTGGGACAAGTTCCATCAAGTTCCCAGAGCTCCACCACTGAAGGCAGAGCCAACTGTCCCCATCCCCCACCACAGGCAACTGCACATCAGGAACCCTGTGACAACAGATTTTCCACTCCAGCAGCAGGATCCTGACCTCCTCACTTCCATGCCTGCAACTCAGCTGCAGCCCTGCTCCTGGAAGCCACAGGAGTCCCAGGGGCTTCTGTGGCTCCAAAGCCTTCAATGGCTCCCTGATGCTCTGGAGATAAAACCTGTGCTCTGGACTGGAGTTTCAGCAGTGGCCCGACTTAACCTCTAGAGGAGGTTCTGCCCACCCATCCCTGCTTCTCCTCAAGTTCCACACCTCTCCACTGTCTTGCCACCTGACATTCATTCCGCTCAAGCCCCTCCCACACACTTCTAGGAAGAGTTTGGGGCTGCTCCAGCCCTGGGTCCTAAAGTCACCATTTCCTCCTTTTCCTTCTACCGCTTTTTGGACATAAACCAAGACCTCTCTCTACTGCACCCCTTAGATGCCGATGGCCCCTTGGGCAGGACCCAGCTTCCTTCCTCCTTCTCCCCACCTGTCTCACATGCCCTGTTGGGGGCTAGTGGTTGAAATCCTAGAGTGGAGACTGTCTTTCAGACATGAAAGAGATGAGACAGCAACATCCCCAGGACAGAGATGAGAACACTCTGGTTCCCCCCAGGGGATGTGACTTGCCAAAGGTCACACACTAATTCGGCACCACATCATAGATATTATCACTTGAGGGCAGGGCTGAGGAGCTGTGTTTCCACGAACAGCATCAGAATTCTGTGGGGGGAACTTTGCAAAGCCAATGCCAATCACAGAGGAAGGCCCCACCCCGGAATTACCGAGTCTCCAAGGTGATTCTGGAGCCTCAGCCTCAGAGAACAGGGTTCTCCTGGCTAAATACCTTTTCACCAAACACACATCAATCACCCACTACTGCCCTGGCCTCACCCTGTGTTGTGGGTGGGGAGACGCAGAAGAACCCCAGCAGGGCTGCGGCGGCTCAGAGAGGGCCCTGAAGAAGTCTCCAGAGCTTAAGCAAAAGTCAGGACTTTAGCTGGGACTATGGAGAGAGAAAATGGGCCTGTACTTCCTAAGCCTGCCTGGGTAGGGGGCAGTAGGCCAAGGGTCCTCCTGCTCAGGGGGAAGCAGGGTTTGGCCTCTGAGTCACTTTTTAAGGACCTGAGGCTATGGCTCATGAGACTGTAGATCAAGAGCCCTAGGCATCCCTAGGTGGTTCTCCCTGGCTCTGGGGAAGGGTGCAGTCTGCAGGAGCCCTAACCATCCCCTCTCCATGTCCTCATTTAAGAGGACTGGAAACCTGGAAATGTGGACAAAGGACCTGTTATCTCTCAAGCTGCCTTGGAAAGGCCTTGAAGATCCCATTTTCTGGTGTGCTAGGGTCCATTACAGGCTGCCACCCCTCCAGCCACCTCAAGGCACAGGCGCCGGAGTGCAGTGAAGTGGGCTGTACAGGACATAGGGACAAGGCCTCAGATAAACTAAACTCACCTATTGGAGCAAGGACCAGAGAAGAAGGGGCCAGTTAAATCATAACCCTCAGGCTCACAATGGTGGACTGGGATTTGCAGTGGACTGTGCAAGGGTCTTTGCTTCATCCCAGGTCTGCCCAGCCATGTGACCTTGGGGCAGCAAGTCCCTTCACCCCTTTGGACAGCAGTTGGCTGTCCTTCTCTGCCTGTGGGTGCTGCCCAGGTGCACCCAGGGGAAGATGGATGTGCTCCAAGGATAGGGGCCTTGTTTTTCCCCAAGCAGGCTCCCTTGTGAGGCTGTGGCTGCTTGGCAAGCCCTGGGAGAGTTTCCTCAGCAGCTGAGCCTTCTGGGAAGCACAAAAGCCAGCATGGCCCAGCAGATACCCCATAATGCAAGGACGGTCAGCTCCTGGCAGAGTGAGAGCAGGGGGCAACTGGTACCATTTGTCAAATGTCCAGAAGCCTTTCCCCTCCTTGGGCTCTGACCTGCACCCCTCTGTCTGGGGAAGCGTTGAGCAACCAGGCTACTGACAAGGAGCTAGCCTCTCCCGAGGGACCAAAGCCACATCCAGCAAGGTAAACACCTCCTTGCCCAGAGTGCCTCACCCTCTCAGCGCTGCCAGCACAGAACTATCTGTTCCTGAGGACAGGGCCAAGCTGGCTCTCCCGCCCGATCGATGGATGACTTCACAGACACTGACGCCTACCGGCACCAAGACGGTCCTGAGGGAGGTCTGAGGATGTGCCTGGGACCGCTGCCCACCCATGCCCCCTGGCTGACCTCTGCTGGATGGTGAAGCACTGGCTGAGGAGGGGTCAGAGACCTGGGGCTCATATCACTCCCTCACTAGGTGACCTCAGGCAAAACAGCACCTCAGCTTTCTCCTCTGTTCCATGTGAGCACCTGGCTGGTCTAGGCTCCACTCCCAGGGAGGCTTGACAGGAAAGGCTAAGAACACAGAAAGCCTCTTTATCTCTCTGACTGGCCCCGCACTGTCCCACTCACAGACTCTGGGCTAGTGTCCTCAGCTGACATCTATCCAAATCTCCACCCCTTCTAGGCCAGAGCTGTCCCATACGACTTTCTGCCTTTGTTGAACTGTCCTATAATCTGAGCTGCCCAATAAGGTAGCCCCAAGCCTCATGTGGCTGTTGAGCATTGAAGTGTGGCTAGTACCAATAAGAAACCGAACTCTCACTCTGGATTAAATTTATAAGCAGCCACATGTGGCTAGTGGCTACCATATTGGACAGTAGTCTTCGACCCAGCTCTATCATCTCTTGCTCCCTGGTATGTGGACCAGAAAGAGCCATTCAGGGGGTCCCCATGCAGATCTCTGGCTAAAAACCAGTGGTAGTGCCTCTCATTCTGACTGGCTGACCCCAGACTAGGAACTAATCTTAGCGTTCCCAGGAACTGAGCATGAGCTGAGTGCTCAGTAGATGCTCAAGCAATGCTGCTAAAGATTTAGAAGTGCTCTTTCCAGACTCTCACCTGCACAGGGAAACAGCATCTGACCAGCTTTCTGCTCAAGCAATCACTCAGCAGGCACTGGGAACCCACTATCTGCCAGGCACCATAGCTGATGCTGAAGAATACAGCCACAAGTAACATGCAGTCCTGCCTTCAAAGTCTTGCTCCAGCAGGAGCTACACTCAGTTGCCTCCATCCCCTACTGGGTGGTCTCGGACACATTGGTTTTTCCACCTGAAACTGGGGCTCACAAGTGCTTGAATGCACAGATGGATGGGAACTCAGAGGCAAGAAAGAGAGGTGAAAGGGCTCTGGGCAAAGGGAGGACCATGCAAGGGTGCAGAGATAGTGTTAGGAAGCAAGTCTCAAATTCTGTGTAGGCTGCTGTTTCCGGTAAAGACCCAGATTCTCACCAAAGCATTGCTGTTTGGTGGTTTCTCACTAAGGAAGTTCAGGGTAAAAATAGCATAGAAGGACTTGAATCCAGCTAGTTACAGAGTAGTCACTGCCTCACTAACACATAAAAAAGGGAAACAGGCATACTAGTAGCCATACGAACCCCAAGATTCACCAGCCCAACCCACCCACCCACTTTGGGACGGGGGCTTTTCACTCTGTGGTGTATGAGAAGTGAGCTTCAGGTCCAGAGTCCCAGATTTGGAGGAGCCTACGTTCCTACACACTATCTGGGGTTGGGGTTTCCCTGATTTCCGGGTGACACAGCCTTGATCACTCTATCTCCTTGGCCTGATTTCTGGCCCACTCTCAAGGATGGGCCACTGAAAAGCACTCTGGCACCAAATCCTTGCCAGCTGCTTCACAAACCCTTCCTGTTGGAAGAGCCATCAGCCATGCCCAGTGCCCATATGGCAGTCCTGCCTGATGGTCAAGGGC